>NC_091590.1:3197630-3200130 GCF_042767895.1 Penaeus vannamei
GAGAGAAAGAGAGGGATTGTTAGAGAGGAAGAGAGAGAGAGAGAGAGAGGGATTGTTGGAGAGGAAGAGAGAGAGAGAGAGAGGGGTGGTTAGAGAGGAAGAGAGAGAGAAAGAGAGAGAGAGAGAGAGAGAGAGAGAGAGAGAGAGAGAGAGAGAGAGAGAGAGAAATAGAGTTAGAGAGACAGAGAGAGAAAGAATGACAAAGAGCATACACAATTCGAACGAAAAATAGAAAATAGATAGAGAGATAAAGATAGAGACAGAGACAGAAGCACATTGAAAGAAATACATGTAGAGAGAAAAGAAGAAAAAAGAGACGATTAAATGAACTGGGAAATGGGATGTGGGAAATGAAGCAAAACAATAAATAAAGAAATGGTAATAGCGATAATAACAGTAAAATAAAAGTGATAGTGATAATAACATTGATAAGAATGATTATGATAATTATAACATCAGTCATAGTACTAATGATAATAATGATATTGATCATGATAGTAATAATAATAATGATAATGATAGTAATAATGGTAATGACAAAAAAAATAATAATGATAATAACAATGATAGTAATAATGATAATGATAATGATAATAATAATGGCAATGAAAAAAAATGATAATGAGAATATTGCTAACTATAAAGATAGTAATAACAATAATAATGATAATGATCAAAAATAATAATGAGAATAACAATAACAATAATAACAAAACAAAAACAGATAAAAAAACAACATATATTCTCGCACGATATAAATAAAAAAAGAAACCACCACCATTGAAAACAACCATTAATTTCACAGGAGTTTAGAACAACAGAGGAGAAAAAAAAAAGTTGTGTTTTACAGAATGGTTTTCGGAATTTCTAACAACGTCTGAGTGGAAAATCACGTGACCCGGGTACAGGAGGGATGGATAGACTGGATAGAGGACTCACTAAGGGGATAGGTTGGGTTGAGGTGGGTTAAAGTGGGTTATTGTGGGTTATTGTGGGTTATTGTGGGTGAGGGAGAGGGAGAGGGAGAGGGAGTGAGGATGGATAGACTGGATAGAGGACTCACCAAGGGGATAGGTTGGGTTGAGGTGGGTTAAGGTGGGTTATTGTGGGTTATTGTGGGTTATTGTGGGTGAGAGAGAGGGAGAGGGAGAGGGAGAGGGAGGGAGGAGGGGTAGACTCGATAGAGGACTCACTAGGGGGATAGGTTGGGTTGAGGTTTGAGGTTAAGGTAGGTCAGAGGTGGGCTGAGGTGGGTTAAGGGTGGGTTAAGCTGCAGGTGGTCGAGGTGGAAAAAGGGGATTGAGGGGGTGGGAGGAAGGGAGGTAGAGGGAGGGAGAGAGAGAGGAGGAAAGAGGGAGAGAGGGAGAGAGAGAGAGAGAGAGAGAGAGAGAGAGAGAGAGAGAGAGAGAGAGAGAGAGAGAGAGAGAGAGACGACGAGAGAGAGAGAAAGAGAGCAAGAGAGAGCAGAGATGACAGCTAGAGGGAATTAAAAATCGGTAACAGAAAGAAAATAGAATACAGAGAAAGAAAAAACAAGAGAGAAATAAAATAACCACAATCAAAATCAACGTAAATAACTAAACACATAATTAGATGAAACAAACTGGTAGAAATAACAATAATAATAAAGCATAAACGAAAATACATCCCGTAAAAAAAAAAAAAAAAACATTTGAAATGAAAGAAACATAAAAAGGAATAAGAGAAAAATAGGAAAGAAAGATAAAACAATAGCAAAAAAAAAAAAAAAAAAAAAAAAAACGAAAAGAAAAAAAAAAAGAAAAGGAAAAAAAGAAAAACACAGAATACTACATACATTTTTTAAGAAAAAATAAACAAAAAAAATCAAAGCAATTCTACATAAATTTTTTCGTATATATATTTTTAATACATCCCCAATAGTTCAGTCCCCCCTTCCTCCATTCCGTATCTCACCCCATAACCCTAAACCTTAAATTCATGAAACTGTTCTGTTACATCTTCAAAAAGGGAAAGCTCGTGAGGTAAAAAAAAAAAAAAAAAAAAAAAAAAAGATGTTTCTAAATAAATGATAATGTTACAGAGTTGTCTAACTGCTAAATGGAATTCTCTCATTACGAGTAAAGTTTGTTTGTTGACTACGATGCTGTTTGCAAGGGAGGTTGTTTGTATGCAATGTGTTGGTGGAGGGATTTCAATTATTATTTGCTGGAGGTGGTGGTGTTGTCTTTGTTCCTGTTTGTGTTTGTTTGTTGTTATTATCGTTTTCTTTATTATTTTCATCGTTATTAATGGTTGTTGTCTTTGTTACTGTTGTGTTTGTTCGTTGTTATTGTTATCATCGTTATATTGTTATTTCCATCATTATCAATGGTTGTTATTTTTGTTACTGTTGTTATTATTGTTATCATAGTTATTTTATCCTTTCCATCACTATTAATAGTTGTTGTTTTCGTTACTGTAGTTTTTGTTATTGTTATCATTGTGATTTAATTATTTCCTTTATCATTATTAATGGATG
>NC_091590.1:3210130-3215130 GCF_042767895.1 Penaeus vannamei
TTCTCTCCTTTTCTATCCCTCCCTCCCTCCTCTCCTTCTTCTCTCCTTCCCTCTCTCTCTCTCCCCCTTTTCCCATTCTTCTCCTCCTCTCCCTCTCTCTCTCCTCCCTTTCTACCTCTTTCCCACTTCTTCCTTTCTTCCTATTCTATCTCCTTCCCCTTCTCTTTCTCCCATTCTTTCCTCCTTCTTCTCTCTCTCTCTCTCTCTCTCTCTCCTTTAATACCTCTCTTTCCCACTTCTTCTTCTCCCTTTTTCTATCTCCTTTTCCATTCCTTCTCCCATTCTTTCTCCTCCCTCCCTTCTCCCTTTCCCATTCTTTCTCCTCCCTCCCTTCCCCATTCCCATTCTTCCTCCTCTCCCTCTCTCTCCTCCTTTTCTACCTTTTTCCCCCTTCCCTCCTTTCCTTTTTCTTTCTCCTTCCCCTGCTCTCTTCCTCCCATTCTATCTCCCTTTCCCTCTCTCTCCTTCTCCTTTTCCTCTCCTCCCTCCCTTCCCCCCCCCCCCATTCCCATTCCTTTCCTCCTCCCCCTTTTCCCATTCTCTTCTCTCCCAGCACCCTCCCTCTCTCTCTCCCTCCTTTTCTTCCTCCTTCCCCTCTCTCTCTCTCCTCCTTTTCTACCTCTTTTCCCCCTTCTCCCTCCCATTCCATTTCCTCATTCTTTCTCCCCCTCCCCCTCCCCCCATTCCCTCTATTCTTCTTCTCCTTCCCCTCTCTCTCTCTCTCCTCTTTTCTTTCTCCTTCCCCCTCCCTGTTTCCCATTCTTTCTCCTCCTTTTCTTTCTCCTCTCCCTCTCTCTCTCTCCTCCTTTTCTACCTCTTTCCCCCCTCTCTCTCTCCTCCTTTTCTACCTCTTTCCCCTCTCTCCCTCCCCGTCCTCGCCAGCGCTTCCTCTGAACTCAAGCACGTGTTTAAAGTGCAATGAAAGTCAAATGTAAACAATGAATCTAAGATTGGTATTCGAAATGCGTCTTTTTATTTCCGGGTTGAGATGGAGAGAGGAAGTGTGGATAGAGAGAGAAAGGAGGAGGGAGGAAGGAAGGGAAAGTGAGGAAAGGGTGGTAAAAGAGGGAGTGGAGGGGAAGTGAGGAAAGGGTGGTAAAGGAGGGGAGTGGAGAGGAAATATTCGTTTTTTTATATTTCCGGGTTGAGATAGAGAGAGGAAGTGTAGTTCGAAGGGAGAGAAGGAGAGAAAGGAGGAGGGAGGAAGGAAGGGGAAGTGAGGAAAAGGTGCTACAAGAGGGAGTGGAGGGGAAGAATGAGGGGAAGTGAGGGAGGAGGGAGGAGGAAGGAAGGAAGGGGAAGTGAGGAAAGGGTGGTAAAGGAAGGAATGGAGGGGAAATATTCGAAATGTGTATTTTATATTTTCCCTTCCCCCCCTCATCCCCTCCATCCCTCTCCCCTCCCCCCCCAACTCATCCTACCCCTTCCTCTCCCCTTCCCCCTCCCCCCCCTCCTATACCCTTCTCACCCCCTTCCCCCCCCTCCCATCCCTCTCCCCCTTCCCCCTCCCCCCTTCCTCCCTATACCCTTCCTCACGTACCCCTCCTCCTCCCCCACCATCCCTCTCCCCCCACCCCACCCCATCCCCCACCCTATTCCCTCCTCTCCCCTCCCTCCTCTTCCCCCTTCCCCCCTCTCCCCTCTATCCCATTCTCTCACCCCACCCCTCCCCCTCTCTACCCCAACCCCATCCAAACAACCAATTACATGACGTCACCAAAACTACTTTATCATGAAACCAACTACCAATTAACGATCGATTAACAACAGGTAAATGGACACGAGGTGCTTGCTAATTACCTTTAAGGAGACGAGTCATTAACAATCATTTATCTCCTGTTGTTTCGTTTGTTAATTGTATGTTCGATGTGTGTGGAATTGTTGTCAGTAATTGTTATTGATGTTATTATCGTTATTTGGTCAATTATGAGGATGGTGACAATGATGATAAGATGAATAAGGACACGGATGATGAAAATGATGATGATTATAAGAATAATGATGGTGAATATAATGATGATAGTAATGTAAATAATGAAAATAATGATAATGTGAATAATGATGATATTAAGAAGAATGATAAGGATAATAATAATATAAATAATGATAATAATGATGATAATAATAATAATTGTAATAAAAATGATAATGATAATGATAATTGCAATAATAACGAAAATGATAATAATTATAATAATAGTAACAATGATGATAACAAGAATACTATCACAACAACAACAATAACGATAATAATAATAACAATAATAAAAAAACAACACAATAACAACAACAAAAGCAATAAAATCACAAAACCAACACCCCCAAAACAGCAACACCGCCCAACAGGAACAAAATCGAGCGCACAACAAGGGTTTCGAATCCACAACGCGGGATCCGATTCGCCGTCTGAACCGATCTAGTCTGACGTGATTCCCTTTAAACGCTGGAGGACTGTTTAATCCGGCGAGGCAGCGGCGGGGTAACTCTGACTGGCTGCTGATTTGTCTGTCGGTTTTGGGGGTGAATTTAGAGGGATTTGTGGTGTCTTTTGTGTGTGGGAGGGGGAAGGGGGGAGGGGCTGAGGGAGGGAGAGGTTAAGAAGGGGTGATTGTGGGTGAGGTTTGTGTTTGAAGTTGGTTGGTTTTTTTTTTTTTTTTTTTTTGGGGGTGTGGGATGGGGGTGTTTTCATGGGGGGGTTGTGTGTTTGTCGTTTGTTGGTTGGTTGGTTTGTGTCTTTTCTCGCTCTCACTTTCTTTTTGTTTCTTTCTCTTTCTCTTTCTCTCTCTCTCTCTCTCTCTCTATCTCTCTCTCTCTCTCCCTCCCTCTCCCCCTCTCCCTCCCTTTTCCCTCCCTCTCCTCTCTCCTCTCCTCTCCCTCTCCCTCCCTCCCTCCCTCCCTCTCTCTCCCTTCCTCTCCCACCCTCTCCCTCTCTCTCTCTCCCTCTCCCTCCCTCTCTCTCTCCCTCCCTCTCTCTCCCTCTCTCTCTCTCTCGGTTTCACTTTTAAACCTCGCTCGCGGCTCTTCATATGCACACATCCATAAAAAAAAACACAATAGGATTTTCGACAATGATTTTTTTACGTTAATACTTCGCGAATTTCGTTTTTTAAATTTTTTTCATTTTTTTTTTTTCTTTTTTTTTTTTTTTAATCCGAAACAAAAATGTCGGGGCGTGAGAACTGTAAATGTTATTTCAACGTGACGGATATTATCATTATCATTAGTGTTGGATCCTAACAATTGTAGTTTTCATTTTTTTAAATAATTTTCTTTACTAACTATGCAGTGGTGTTGAAACCTAGCAATTATAGTTTTTATTTTTTTTTATGATTTTCTTTACTAACTATGCAGTGGTGTTGAATCCTAACAATTGTAATTTTCATTTTTTTTTAATAATTTTCTTTACTAACTATGCAGTGATGTTGAAACCTAGCAATTACAGTTCTATTTTTTTTAAATAATTTTCTTTACTATGCAGTGGTGTTGAAGCCTAGCAATTATAGTTTTCATTTTTTAGATATGATTTTCTTTACTAACTATGCAGTGGTGTTGAAACCTAGCAATTATATTTTTATTTTTTTTATAATTTTCTTTATTAACTATGCAGTGGTGTTGAATCCTAACAATTGTAGTTTTCATTTTTTTAAATAATTATCTTTGCTAACTATGCAGTGGTGTTGAAACCTAGCAATTATAGTTTTCATCTTTTAAATAATTTTCTTTACTAACTATGCAGCGGTGTTGAAACCTTGCAATTATAGTTTTCTTTTTATATATATATAATTGTCTTTACTAACTATGCAGTGGTGTTAAAACCTAGCAATTATAGTTTAATTTTTTAGATAATCTTCTTTACTAATTATGCATTGGTGTTAAATCCTAGCAATTATAGTTTTCATTTTTCTTTATAATTTTCTTTACTAACTATGCAGTGGTGTTGAAACCTAGCAATTATAGTTTTCATTTTTTTTAAATAAAATTTTCTTTACTAACTGTGCAGTGGTGTTGAAACCTAGCAATTGTAGTTTTCTTTTTTTAGATAATTTTCTTTACTAACTATGCAGTGGTGTTGAAACCTAGCAATTATAGTTTTCATTTTTTCATTTTTTTAAAATAATTTTCTTTACTAACTATGCAGTGGTGTTGAAACCTAGCAATTATAGTTTTCATTTTTTCATTTTTTTATATAATTTTCTTTACTAACTATGCAGTGGTGTTGAAACCTAGCAATTCTAGTTTTCATTTTTTTTATCCTTTTCTTCACTAACTATGCAGTGGTGTTGAAACCTAGCAATTATAGTTTTCATCTTTTAAATAATTGTCTTTACTAACTCATATACAAATTGAGTGTTAAAATACAACTTTAGTAAATTATAGGTTTAAATTTTAGATAATCTTCTTTACTAATTATGCATTGGTGTTAAATCCTAGCAATTATAGTTTTCATTTTTCTTTATAATTTTCTTTACTAACTATGCAATAGTAGTTTGGCACAAAACTGTAGTATGGCTGCAGCTAAGGCTGCCTTACTATTGCAGTGGTGTTGAAACCTAGCAATTGTCACTAACTATGCAGTAAAAGTTAAAACCATAATTATAGTTTTCATTTTTTAGATAAAATTTTTCTTTACTAACTATGCAGTGTTGAAACCTAGCAATTATAGTACCAACTGCAGTGGTGGTTAAACCCACAATTGCAGTTTCATTTTTTCATTAGATAATTTTAAAATAATTTTCTTTACTAACTATGCAGTGGTGTTGAAACCTAATACCTTATAGTTTCATTTTCATCATTTTCATTTTACCAATTTAAAATAATCTACTGTCCATAAGTGTGTTGAACCACAATTACAGTTTTCATTTACTAACTATGCAGTGGTGTTGAAACCTAGCAATTCTAGATTCATTCATTTTTTAAAATAATTTTCTTTTACTAACTATAGTGAAGAAACTTAAGTAATTCTAGTTTTCATTTTTTCATTTTTTTATATAATTTTCTTT
>NC_091590.1:3220130-3227630 GCF_042767895.1 Penaeus vannamei
TTTATTTTCTTATTCTTCTTCTTTTCTCTCTCTTTCTGTTTCTTTCTGTTACTCCTAATTTTTCTTTGTCTTCTTTTCTTTCCTCTTTGTAGCATCCTTTTCCCTCATTCTTTTTTTTTCTGCCTCCTTTATTCCATACCTTTTTCTCTCTCTGTCTCTCGGTCTCTCTCTCTCTCCATCTCTGTTTCTCTCTCTCTCTCTTTCTCTTTCTCTCTACCTGTTTCACTTTATCTCTTTCTCTCTCCATCTCTGTTTCTCTCTCTATCCCTCTCTCGCTCTCTCTTTCTCTCTATCTGTTTCACTTTATCTCTTTCTCTTTCTGTTTCACTTTCTCTCTCTCTCTCTCTCTCTCTCTCTCTCTCTCTCTCTCTCTCTCTCTCTCTCTCTCTCTCTCTCTCTCTCTCTCTCTCTTTCTCTCTCTCTCTCTCTCCATCTCTGTTTCTCTCGCTCTCTCTTTCTCTCTATTTGTTTCACTTTATCTCTTTCTCATCTGTTTCACTTTATCTCTTTCTCTCTATCTGTTTCACTTTATCTCTTTCTCTTTCTGTTTTATTTTCTCTCTCTCTCACACACACTCACTCATCCTTATATAAGCATAATTATATGCAAGCCATTTCCCCAAGATGGCGCCTGCAAACAGAAGCCAAACCAAGATTCTAAAATTAGCCAAGCTTCGCAGAACAAAACGGAAACCAAGATGACTCTAAGGTCGACCTATCTTGACCTCCAGATCGCCTCCAGAGGTCAAGGAGTCAAGAGCATCATTCGCTGATTTTGTGTGAATCGGTTTGTTTGTGTGTGTTCTTTCGTCAGTGGAGAGTCGAGGTGTTTGACTGTTAGCTTTGTTTGCACTTGTCTTACGTAAGAGGCAGCCACAGTCTTTTGCGGTCACTCTTTCTTTCTTTCTTTTTCTCGCTCACTCTCTTTTACTCTTTCTTTTTCGCTCTTCTTTTCTCTTGTCTTTTCTCTTCTCTCTCTTTCTCTCACACACTTACTCTTACTCTCTCTCTCTCTCTCTTTCTCTCACACACTTTCTCTCTCTCTCTCTCTCACACACATTCTAACCCACACACACACACACACACACACACACACACACACACACACACACACACACACACACACACACACTCTCTCTCTCTCTCTCTCTCTCTCTCTCACACACACACACTCTCTCTCTCTCTCTTTCTCTCTCTCTCTCTCACACACACACACACACTCACTCACTCACTCACTCTCTCTCTCTCTCTCTCTCTCTCTCTCTCTCTCTCTCTCTCTCTCTCTCTCTCTCTCTCTCTCTCTCTCTCTCTCTCTCTCTCTCCATACTGATGACTACCCGTAAGATAACAACAAAAACAATAACAAAAAAATAACAATAATACTAACAAAAACAAGACCGGATATGAAATAAAAAAAACAGCAAAAACAAACATAAACAGAAATAACGACGAGAACACAATACCCACAGTGATGCCATGTTGCTTCACTATATCTCACAAGGATTTCCTCGGCAAAAGATTTCTCAACAACACGCCATCCTCTCAGCTGTATCCTGGCGATGCTTACAAACCTCGTTCTTACCTTTTATCTTGTCAGTGTATAAAGGAAGGTACAGCTGTCACCTGTCCCGTGAGGTGTGACATTTAAACACAGCTGAATGGGTTCTTGTGAAGCCGTTCTTTTAATAGGATCTATAGAGAGGATTCTTTAAGGATATTAAAAAAAAAAAAAAAAACAGCTGAATGGGTTCTTGTGAAGCCGTTCTTTTAATAGAGGATTTTTTAAGGATATTTAAAAAAACAGTTGAATGGGTTCTTGTGAAGCCGTTCTTTTAATAGGATCTATATAGAGGATTCTTTAAGGATATTAAAAAAACAGCTGAATGGGTTCCTGTGAAGCCGTTCTTTTAATAGGATCTATAGAGAGGATTCTTTAAGGAGGATACTTAAACACAGCTGAATGGGTTCTTGTGAAGCCGTTCTTTTAATAGGATCTACATAGAGGATTCTTTAAGGAGGATATTTAAAAACAGCTGAATGGGTTCTTGTGAAGCCGTTCTTTTAATAGGATCTACATAGAGGATTTTTTAAGGATTTTCAAAAAACAGCTGAATGGGTTCTTGTGAAGCCGTTCTTTTAATAGGATCTACATAGAGGATTCTTTAAGGATATTTAAAAAACAGCTGAATGGGTTCTTGTGAAGACTTTCTTTTAATAGGATCTATAGAGAGGATTCTTTAAGGATATTCAAAAAAACAGCTGAATGGGTTCCTGTGAAGCCGTTCTTTTAATAGGATCTACATAGAGGATTTTTTAAGGATTTTCAAAAAACAGCTGAATGGGTTCTTGTGAAGCCGTTCTTTTAATAGGATCTGTAGAGAGGATTCTTTAAGGATATTTAAAAAAACAGCTGAATGGGTTCCTGTGAAGCCGTTCTTTTAATAGGATCTACAGAGAGGATTCTTTAAGGATATTTAAAAAAACAGCTGAATGGGTTCCTGTGAAGCCGTTCTTTTAATAGGATCTACATAGAGGATTCTTTAAGGATACTTAAAAAACAGCTGAATGGGTTCTTGTGAAGCCGTTCTTTTAATAGGATCTATAGAGAGGATTCTTTGAGGATTTTCAAAAAACAGCTGAATGGGTTCTTGTGAAGCCTTTCTTTTAATAGGATCTATAGAGAGGATTCTTTAAGGATTTTCAAAAAACAGCTGAATGGGTTCTTGTGAAGCCTTTCTTTTAATAGGATCTATAGAGAGGATTCTTTAAGGAGGATATTTAAAAAACAGCTGAATGGGTTCTTGTGAAGCCTTTCTTTTAATAGGATCTATAGAGAGGATTCTTTAAGGATTTTCAAAAAACAGCTGAATGGGTTCTTGTGAAGCCTTTCTTTTAATAGGATCTATAGAGAGGATTCTTTAAGGAGGATATTTAAAAACAGCTGAATGGGTTCTTGTGAAGCCGTTCTTTTAATAGGATCTACAGAGAGGATTCTTTAAGGATACTTAAAAAACAGCTGAATGGGTTCTTGTGAAGCCGTTCTTTTAATAGGATCTATAGAGAGGATTCTTTAAGGATATTCAAAAAACAGCTGAATGGGTTCCTGTGAAGCCGTTCTTTTAATAGGATCTATAGAGAGGATTCTTTAAGGATACTTAAAAAACAGCTGAATGGGTTCTTGTGAAGCCGTTCTTTTAATAGGATCTATAGAGAGGATTCTTTAAGGATTTTCAAAAAACAGCTGAATGGGTTCTTGTGAAGCCGTTCTTTTAATAGGATCTATAGAGAGGATTCTTTAAGGATATTTAAAAAAACAGCTGAATGGGTTCCTGTGAAGCCGTTCTTTTAATAGGATCTATAGAGAGGATTCTTTAAGGATATTCAAAAAACAGCTGAATGGGTTCCTGTGAAGCCGTTCTTTTAATAGGATCTACGTAGAGGATTCTTTAAGGATATTAAAAAAAAAAAAAAACAACAGCTGAATGGGTTCTTGTGAAGCCGTTCTTTTAATAGGATCTATAGAGAGGATTCTTTAAGGATATTTAAAAAACAGCTGAATGGGTTCTTGTGAAGCCGTTCTTTTAATAGGATCTACATAGAGGATTCTTTAAGGATACTTAAAAAACAGCTGAATGGGTTCTTGTGAAGCCTTTCTTTTAATAGGATCTATAGAGAGGATTCTTTAAGGATATTTAAAAACAGCTGAATGGGTTCTTGTGAAGCCGTTCTTTTAATAGGATCTACAGAGAGGATTCTTTAAGGAGGATATTTAAAAACAGCTGAATGGGTTCTTGTGAAGCCGTTCTTTTAATAGGATCTATATAGAGGATTCTTTAAGGATATTCAAAAAACAGCTGAATGGGTTCTTGTGAAGCCTTTCTTTTAATAGGATCTATATAGAGGATTCTTTAAGGATATTCAAAAAACAGCTGAATGGGTTCTTGTGAAGCCGTTCTTTTAATAGGATCTATAGAGAGGATTCTTTAAGGATATTTAAAAAACAGCTGAATGGGTTCTTGTGAAGCCGTTCTTTTAATAGGATCTATAGAGAGGATTCTTTAAGGATATTTAAAAAACAGCTGAATGGGTTCTTGTGAAGCCGTTCTTTTAATAGGATCTATAGAGAGGATTCTTTAAGGACATTTAAAAACAGCTGAATGGGTTCTTGTGAAGCCTTTCTTTTAATAGGATCTACGTAGAGGATTCTTTAAGGATATTCAAAAAACAGCTGAATGGGTTCTTGTGAAGCCGTTCTTTTAATAGGATCTATAGAGAGGATTCTTTAAGGATATTTAAAAAACAGCTGAATGGGTTCTTGTGAAGCCGTTCTTTTAATAGGATCTACATAGAGGGTTTTTTAAGGATTTTCAAAAAACAGCTGAATGGGTTCTTGTGAAGCCGTTCTTTTAATAGGATCTACATAGAGGGTTTTTTAAGGATTTTCAAAAAACAGCTGAATGGGTTCTTGTGAAGCCGTTCTTTTAATAGGATCTACATAGAGGGTTTTTTAAGGATTTTCAAAAAACAGCTGAATGGGTTCTTGTGAAGCCGTTCTTTTAATAGGATCTATATAGAGGATTCTTTAAGGATTTTCAAAAAACAGCTGAATGGGTTCTTGTGAAGCCGTTCTTCTAATAGGATCTATAGAGAGGATTCTTTAAGGACATTTTAAAAACAGCTGAATGGGTTCTTGTGAAGCCGTTCTTTTAATAGGATCTACAGAGAGGATTCTTTAAGGATACTTAAAAAACAGCTGAATGGGTTCCTGTGAAGCCGTTCTTTTAATAGGATCTATAGAGAGGATTCTTTAAGGAGGATATTTAAAAACAGCTGAATGGGTTCTTGTGAAGCCATTCTTTTAATAGGATCTATAGAGAGGATTCTTTAAGGAGGATATTTAAAAACAGCTGAATGGGTTCTTGTGAAGCCGTTCTTTTAATAGGATCTATAGAGAGGATTCTTTAAGGAGGATATTTAAAAACAGCTGAATGGGTTCTTGTGAAGCCGTTCTTTTAATAGGATCTGTAGAGAGGATTCTTTTAGGATATTTAAAAAACAGCTGAATGGGTTCTTGTGAAGCCGTTCTTTTAATAGGATCTGTAGAGAGGATTCTTTAAGGATATTTAAAAAACAGCTGAATGGGTTCCTGTGAAGCCGTTCTTTTAATAGGATCTATATAGAGGATTCTTTAAGGATATTTAAAAAACAGCTGAATGGGTTCCTGTGAAGCCGTTCTTTTAATAGGATCTATAGAGAGGATTCTTGAAGGATATTTAAAAACAGCTGAATGGGTTCTTGTGAAGCCGTTCTTTTAATAGGATCTATAGAGAGGATTCTTTAAGGATATTTAAAAACAGCTGAATGGGTTCTTGTGAAGCCGTTCTTTTAATAGGATCTATAGAGAGGATTCTTTAAGGATATTTAAAAACAGCTGAATGGGTTCTTGTGAAGCCGTTCTTTTAATAGGATCTATAGAGAGGATTCTTTAAGGATACTTAAAAAACAGCTGAATGGGTTCCTGTGAAGCCGTTCTTTTAATAGGATCTACATAGAGGATTCTTTAAGGATACTTAAAAAAACAACAACAGCTGAATGGGTTCTTGTGAAGCCGTTCTTTTAATAGGATCTACATAGAGGATTCCTTAAGGATATTTAAAAAACAGCTGAATGGGTTCTTGTGAAGACTTTCTTTTAATAGGATCTATATAGAGGATTCTTTAAGGAGGATATTTAAAAACAGCTGAATGGGTTCCTGTGAAGCCGTTCTTTTAATAGGATCTATAGAGAGGATTCTTTAAGGATACTTAAAAAACAGCTGAATGGGTTCTTGTGAAGCCTTTCTTTTAATAGGATCTACGTAGAGGATTCTTTAAGGATATTCAAAAAACAGCTGAATGGGTTCCTGTGAAGCCGTTCTTTTAATAGGATCTACATAGAGGATTCTTTAAGGATACTTAAAAAAACAACAACAGCTGAATGGGTTCTTGTGAAGCCTTTCTTTTAATAGGGTCTACATAGAGGATTCTTTAAGGATACTTAAAAAAACAACAACAGCTGAATGGGTTCTTGTGAAGCCTTTCTTTTAATAGGATCTACATAGAGGATTCTTTAAGGATACTTAAAAAAACAACAACAGCTGAATGGGTTCTTGTGAAGCCGTTCTTTTAATAGGGTCTACATAGAGGATTCTTTAAGGATACTTAAAAAAACAACAACAGCTGAATGGGTTCTTGTGAAGCCTTTCTTTTAATAGGATCTATAGAGAGGATTCTTTAAGGATACTTAAAAAACAGCTGAATGGGTTCCTGTGAAGCCGTTCTTTTAATAGGATCTATATAGAGGATTCTTTAAGGATACTTAAAAAACAGCTGAATGGGTTCCTGTGAAGACTTTCTTTTAATAGGATCTATAGAGAGGATTCTTTAAGGATATTCAAAAAACAGCTGAATGGGTTCTTGTGAAGCCGTTCTTTTAATAGGATCTACATAGAGGATTCTTTAAGGATATTCAAAAAACAGCTGAATGGGTTCCTGTGAAGCCGTTCTTTTAATAGGATCTACAGAGAGGATTCTTTAAGGATATTTAAACACAGCTGAATGGGTTCTTGTGAAGCCGTTCTTTTAATAGGATCTACATAGAGGATTCTTTAAGGATATTCAAAAAACAGCTGAATGGGTTCTTGTGAAGACTTTCTTTTAATAGGATCTACATAGAGGATTCTTTAAGGATATTCAAAAAACAGCTGAATGGGTTCTTGTGAAGACTTTCTTTTAATAGGATCTATAGAGAGTATTCTTTAAGGATATTTAAAAAACAGCTGAATGGGTTCTTGTGAAGCCGTTCTTTTAATAGGATCTATAGAGAGGATTCTTTAAGGATACTTAAAAAAACAGCTGAATGGGTTCCTGTGAAGCCGTTCTTTTAATAGGATCTACATAGAGGATTCTTTAAGGATATTCAAAAAACAGCTGAATGGGTTCCTGTGAAGCCGTTCTTTTAATAGGATCTATATAGAGGATTCTTTAAGGATACTTAAAAACAGCTGAATGGGTTCCTGTGAAGCCGTTCTTTTAATAGGATCTACAGAAAGGATTCTTTAAGGATATTTAAAAACAGCTGAATGGGTTCCTGTGAAGCCGTTCTTTTAATAGGATCTACAGAGAGGATTCTTTAAGGATATTTAAAAACAGCTGAATGGGTTCTTGTGAAGCCGTTCTTTTAATAGGATCTACAGAGAGGATTCTTTAAGGATATTTAAAAACAGCTGAATGGGTTCTTGTGAAGCCGTTCTTTTAATAGGATCTATAGAGAGGATTCTTTAAGGATATTCAAAAAACAGCTGAATGGGTTCTTGTGAAGCCGTTCTTTTAATAGGATCTATAGAGAGGATTCTTTAAGGATATTTAAAAACAGCTGAATGGGTTCTTGTGAAGCCGTTCTTTTAATAGGATCTACAGAGAGGATTCTTTAAGGATATTTAAAAACAGCTGAATGGGTTCTT
>NC_091590.1:3235130-3240130 GCF_042767895.1 Penaeus vannamei
TCTACCTATCTATCTCTATCTATTTATCTATCTTTCTCTCTCTCTATCTTTCTTTCTCTTCCATCTACATATCTCTATCTATCTATCTTTCTCTCTCTATCTTTCTCTATCTATCTATCTATCTCTATCTATCTATCTATCTTTCTCTCCCTCTCTCTCTATCTTTCTCTCTCTTTCATCTATCTGTCCATCTATCAATCTATCTATCTCTTTCTCTTTCTTTCGCTCCCCCCCCTCTCTCTCTCCTTATTTATCACCCTAGTTGTTATTCCGTCTCCTCTTTCCTTCCTTTCCTTCCGTATCCTTAAGTCTCACCCCACCCCCACCCCCCGAGAACAACTATCCCCCCCCTCCACTCCTATCCTGTACCATCCTTGCAAGTATGGTACAGGAGGAGAAGGAGGAGGAGGAGGAGGAGGAGGGGGAGGAGAAGAAGAAGAAGGAGGAGGAGGAGGAGGGAGGAGGAGGAGGAGGGAGGAGGAGGGGAGGAGGAGGGGGAGGAGGAAGAGGAGGAGGGGGAGGAGGAGGAGGGAGGAGGAGGGGGAGGAGGAAGAGGAGGAGGAGGAGGAGGAGGAGGAGGGAGGGAGGAGGAGGAGGGGAGGAGGAGGGAGGAGGAGGAGGAGGAGGGAGGGGGGAGGAGGAGGGGGAGGAGAGGAGGAGGAGGAGGAGGAGGAGGAGGAGGAGGAGGGAGGAGGAGGAGGAGGAAAGGAGGAGGGAGGAGGAGGAGGAGGAGGAGAGGAGGAGGAGGGGAGGAGGAGGAGGAGGAGGAGGAGGAGGAGGAGGAGGGGGAGAGGAAGAGGAGGAGGGAGGAGGAGGAGAGGGGAGGAGGAGGAAGGGAGGAGGAGGAGGAGGAAGGAGGAGGAGGAGGAGGAAGGGGAGGAGGAGGAGAAGAAGAAGGAGAAGGAGGAGGAGGAGGGGGAGGAGGAGGGGGAGGCGGAGGAGGAGGAGGAGGAGGGGGAGGAGGAGGAGAAGGAGGAGGAGGAGAAGAAGGAGAGACCGAAGAAGAAGGAGAAACTGAAGAAGAAAGAGGAAGAAGGAGAGACCTAAGAAGAGACAAGAAGAAGAAGAAAGAGAGAGTGTGGAGAGTCTGATGACGACAAAGAACAGGAATAAATCTTGCAAGTCATGGTTTAAGAATGAGAGAAAATGGCGTTTCTATTATGGCTCAGAATTCGTGTGTTTATCTCCCTACTCTCCTATTCTTTCTCTCATTCTCTCTCTCTCTCTCTCTCTCTTATTCTCTCTCTCTCTCTCTCTCTCTCTCTCTCTCTCTCTCTCTCTCTCTCTCTTCTTCTTCTTCTTTCTCTCTCTCTCTCTCTCTTCCTCTCTCTCTCCTCCTCTCCCTCCCTCCTCCCTCCCTCCCTCCCTCCTCCCTCCCTCCCCCTCTCTCTCTCCCTCTCCTCTCCCCCTCACCTGCCTCTCCCCTCTCTCTCTTCCTTCCCTTCTCTCTCACACTATTTCTCTCATGCACAATCTCACTCACCCCCACCAAAAAAAGAAAAAGAGAGAGAGAGAGAGAGAGAGAGAGAGAGAGAGAGAGAGAGAGAGAGAGAGAGAGAGAGAGAGAGAGAGAGAGAGAGAGAGAGAGAGGGAGAGAGAGAGAGAGAGAGAGAGAGAGAGAGAGAGAGAGAGAGAGAGAGAGAGAGAGAGAGAGAGAGAGAGAGAGAGAGAGAGAGAGAGAGAGAGAGAGAGAGGGAGAGAGGGAGAGAGAGAGAGAGAGAGAGAGAGAGAGAGAGAGAGAGAGAGAGAGAGAGAGAGAGAGAGAGAGAGAGAGAGAGAGAGAGAGAGAGAGAGAGAGAGAGAGAGAGAGAGAGAGAGAGAGAGAGAGAGAGAAACTCCCTGTGTCTCATATTAGTTTTCAGCTTTCCATAAACATTGAGAATGACACTGTGTGACAGAAACTCCAAACTTTTTGAATTTCGGTTATACTTTATGTACCACCCTGTGCGGTTGATTTTACTTATCCGTATAAACTTTTTAGTTTACATCTTTTATTCATCTATTATTTTTTTATTGCAATTTGGAGAAAAAAAAATTAAAATCCATGTTAATTTTTCCCTTATTTTTAATCCATTTTTTTTCTTCTGAGGTTGAAATTTACAGAAAACTAAATTCATATTTAATTTTTTCTTTCTTTTCTTTTTATTCCTCTTTTTTTTTAAATCGAAATTTTGCAGAAAACTAAATGAAAACGATATCCAAAATCTATTTTTATATATAGAGTTAACATTGGATAGCATTTCGTGAGTGAGGGGGTGGAGGTTGGGGGATGGAGGGGTGGGCGGGTGGGGGGGTGATGGTAGGGGGATGGAGGGGGGGGTGGTATCTCCTCTCTTAAATTCGAGATTCAATTTCGGATTACGATAGACAGGTTTATTTCACTGATAGATAGTTCCAGCAGTACCATGAACTACAGTGAACGGACTGTGAAAGATGTATTTGACATTTCTCCATGTCTCATTTATTTACGGTTGTTCAAAGACATCGTTTCATTACTATATTTCTATCTATCTACGTTTTTATTCATATCTTCATAGTTCCTTTATACTTATATATTCTTTTTTGTATATGTTTTCACTTTACTTATTCATCTATCAATGAATAGATATGTGTTTATATATAGATATGTATTTATATTTATCAAAGAATAGATATGTATTTATTCATATATTTATACATATGTTTTATTTATTTATTTATTATTTTTCAGGAAAGGGACTACTTTAGGATTACGGTAAACATATACGTTATATCCTTCGATAATCTTATTTGTCTATGTTTTGTACACACACACACACACACACACATACTATACACATACACACGCACACACACACACATACTCATACACACACACACACTCTCTCTCTCTCTCTCTCTCTCTCTCTCTCTCTCTCTCTCTCTCTGTCTCTCTCTCTCTCTCTCTCTCTCTCTCACACACACACACACACACACAAACGCAAACACAAACACACGCGCACACACACACACAAAGAAACACACACACACATGATTATAATAAATTATTATAACTCTCTTCCCATTTTTCCCTCACTCCTTCTTTCATTCTTCCTTCTTTCTTTCATTCCCGATCATCGTAGTAGAAGAAGGAGACGCCACATGAACTTCTATCATGCACGATCATGCTCTTGGACAATGAATAAACAAAATGGCCGCCAAAGTCCATAAACTATATGTCCCGCGATACCAATAAAAGGAATTTATGGAAGTTATTTTGCAATATGTGAGGTGTTGCGAGTCTGTGGGAAGAAGGGAGAGAAAGAAGAGGGAGAGAGGGGGGAGAAGAGAGAGAGAGAGGGGGAGAGGGAGGGAGAGAGAAAGAGAGAGGGACAGACAGAGAGAGAGAGAGAGAGAGGGATAGAGAATGTGTGAAAGAAGAGAGATAGAGAAAGTGTGTGTTTTGGAAGAAGGGAGAAAGAAAGAAAAAAAGGAAGAGAGAGAGAAAAAAAAGCGGAAAAGAAATAGATACACAGACAGACAAATGGAGAAACAGAGAGAAAAAATGAATCAGAGAAAAGAAAAGAAAAAAAAACGTAGATATGCAAGGTACCTCCTACGGAAATCTCTTTAATATCTTATCATACACTAAGATTTTTTCCATGATATAAAAGTGTTTTATGCTTAATAAATCCCCAACGCAAGATTCTGCATTACTGTCAACATCACCATATGCATCAGCTCTATGGCTCTAATAAGAGTGAGTAGATGGTAGAAGGAATAAAGAAAGATGGATGATGGTAGATAGGCGGAGAGGTCGATAGATAAATCGATACGCAAGCAGAAGAGATAAATAGAGAGGCAGGTGGATGGGAGAAAGAGAGAGAGAGAGGGGGGAAAGGGAGAGAGAGATAGAGAGAGAGAGAGAGAGAGAGAGAGAGAGAGAGAGAGAGAGAGAGAGAGAGAGAGAGAGAGAGAGAGAGAGAGAGAGCGAGAATGAGTGAAGGAAGAGAGAGAGAGAGAGAGAGAGAGAGAATGCATGAAGGAAGAGAGAGAGAGAAAGTGAGAAGGGATAGAGAAAGTGGGTGTGTGGGAAGAATTGAGAAAGAGAGAAAAGGGGAAGAGATATATAGAGAGAAAAAAACGGAAAAGAAATAGATACAGAGACAGACAGATGGAGAAACAGAGAGAAAAAGAGAATCAGAGAAAAGAAAACAAAAAAACGTAGATATGCAAGGTACCTCCTACGGAAATCTCTTTAATTTCTTATCATACACTAAGATTTTTTCCATGATATAAAAGTGTTTTATGCTTAATAAATCCCCAACGCAAGACTCTGTATTACTGTCAACATCACCATATGCATCAGCTCTATGGCTCTAATAAGAGTGAGTAGATGGTAGAAGGAATAAAGAGAGATCGATGATGGTAGATAGGCGGAGAGGTCGATAGATAAATCGATACGCAAGCAGAAGAGATAGATAGAGAGGCAGGTGGATGGGAGAAAGAGAGAGAGAGGGGGGGGAGAAGGGAGAGAGAGAAAGAGAGAGAGAGAGAGAGAGAGAGAGAGAGAGAGAGAGAGAGAGAGAGAGAGAGAGAGAGGAGAGAGAGAGAGAATGTGTGAAAGAAGAGAGAGAGAGAGAGAGAGAAAGAGAGAATGTGTGAAGGATGAGAGATAGAGAAAGTGTGTGTTTTGGAAGAAGGGAGAAAGAGAAAAAAAGGAAGAGAGAGGTAAAAAAAAACGCGGAAAAGAAATACATACACAGACAGACAGATGGAGAAACAGAGAGAAAAAGAGAATCAGAGAAAAGAAAAAAAGAAAAAAACGTAGATATGCAAGGTACCTCCTACGGAAATCTCTTTAATATCTTATCATACACTAAGATTTTTTTCCATGATATAAAAGTGTTTTATGCTTAATAAATCCCCAACGCAAGACTCTGTATTACTGTCAACATCACCATATGCATCAGCTCTATGGCTCTAATAAGAGTAAGTAGACGGTAGAAGGAATAAGGAGAGATGGATGATGGTAGATAGGC
>NC_091590.1:3242630-3249107 GCF_042767895.1 Penaeus vannamei
TATTCTCTATTTTTAGTATCGGTCTATATGCCTGTTCGGTTCTCTGTCTATCTGGTCATCTCTTTATCTGTCTTTTTTTGTCTCAACTTTTCTCTCTGTTTCTGCCTGCCTATGTGTGTCTCTGTCTCTCTCTATCTATCAATCTATCTCTCTCTCTCTCTCTCTCTCTCTCCTCCCTCCCTCTCCTCCCTCTCTCCCATCCTTCCTCCCCCCCTCTCTCTCCCTCCCTCTTTTACTCCCCTCCTCTCTCCCCTCTCTCCCTCCCTCTCCCCCCCCCCTCTCTCTCCCTCTTTCGAAAAAAAGAAAAAGAAGAGTGAAAAAAGCTTCTGGAAAGTTCGACAATTAAACCCTCGACCGACCAGTGGATGAGGAGAGACCAGAGGGTTGCAAAAATAAGGAATAGGAGATAGATAGATATATAAGGGGAGTCAAGGAGGAGACGGAGGAGGAGGAGAAGGAGGAGGTAGTGGTGGTGGAGGTGGAGGTGGTGGAAAAGAAGAAGAAGGAGGAAAAGGAGGAGGAGGAGGAGGTGGTGGAAAAGAAGAAGAAGAAGGAGGAAAAGGAGGGAGAGGAAGAGGAGGAGGAGGAGGAGGAAGAGGTTGTTTTGGAGGAGGTGAAGGTGGAGGAGGAGGAGGAGTAGGAGGAGGAGGAGGAGGAGGAAGACGAGGAGGTAGTGGTGCTGGAGGTGGTAGGAGGAGGAGGTGGTAGTGGTGGTGGAGGTGGGAGGAGGAGGAGGAGGAAGAGGAGGAGGAGGAGGTGGAGGTGATGGAAAAGAAGAAGGAGGAGGAAAAGGAGGAGGGAGGAGATGGAGGTGGAGGAGGAGGAGGAGGAGGTGGAGGAGATGGAGGGAGGAGGGAGGAGGAGGAGGAAGAAGAAGAGGAGGCAGTGGTGGTGGAGGTGGAGGAGGAGGTGAAGGTGGAGGAGAGGAGGAGGAAAAGGAGGTAGTGACGGTGGAGGTGAAGGAGGAGGAAGAGGAAAAGGAGAAGAAAAAGTAGAAGGAGTAGGAAAAGGAGGTAGTGGTAGTCGAGGGGGAGAATGAAAAGGATGTGATGGAATAGGAAGAGAGGAAGTAGGACCAGGAGGAAGAGGAGGAGGAAGCGCACGAGGACAGCATCGAGGAATAGGAAGGGAGGGGAAAGGAGGAAGACAAAAAAAAAAAATTAAAGACATCAACAAAGACGACGAACTAGGAGGTAGAGAGACAAAAACAAAAGACACGAAAAGAAGTGAAAAGATAAAGACAGAAGAAAGAGAAGGAGAATCGAAGGAAGTAGAAGAAGTAAAAAAAAAAGTGACCCATAGGATACGAAAGGAGAACCAGAAGAAAAAGAAGAAGAAGTCCATCGCAAAAGACACGGAAAGATAAAGACAGAAGAAAGAGGAGAAGAGAAGAGAAGTAGAAGAAGTAAAAAAAAGAAAAGGACCCATAGGATACGAAAGGAGTGGAAAGATAAAGACAGAAGAAAGAGAAGGAGAATCGAAGGAAGTAGAAGAAGTAAAAAAAGGGACCCATAGGATACGAAAGGAGAACCAGAAGAAGAAAGAAGAAGAAGTCCATCGCAAAAGACACGGAAAGATAAAGACAGAAGAAAGAGAAGGAGTAGAGAAGGAAGTAGAAGAGTTAAAAAAAGGACCCATAGGATACGAAAGGAGAACCAGAAGAAGAAAGAAGAAGAAATCCATCGCAAAAGACACGGAAAAATAAAGACAGAAGAAAGAGAAGGAGAAGAGAAGGATGTAGAAGAATTTTAAAAAAAGGAACCATAGGATACGAAAGGAGAACAAGAAGAAGAAGAAATCCATCGCAATTGCATCACCTTTCGCAGTAGGTCAACATAATCAACGAAGAGGAAGAAAGGAAGAAACAAAAGAAATGGAAAGATAAAGACAGAAGAAAGAGAAGGAGAATCGAAGGAAGTAGAAGAGTAAAAAAAAAAAGGAACCATAGGATAAGAAAAGAGAACCAGAAGAAAAAAAAAGAAGTCCATCGCAAAAGACACGGAAAGATAAAGACAGAAGAAAGAGGAGAAGAGAAGAGAAGTAGTAGAAGAATAAAAAAAAAGGAACCATAGGATACGAAAGGAGAACCAGAAGAAAAAGAAGAAATCCATCGCAATTGCATCGTTCGCAGTAGGTCAACATAATCAACGAAGAGGAAGAAAGAGAAAAAACAAAAGACACGGAAAGAAAAGACAGAAGAAAAGGAGAAAGAAAGAAGTAGAAGAATAAAAAAAAAGGAACCATAGGATACGAAAGGAGAACCAGAAGAAAAAGAAGAAATCCATCGCAATTGCATCGTTCGCAGTAGGTCAACATAATCAACGAAGAGGAAGAAAGAGAAAAACAAAAGAAATGGAAAGATAAGGACAGAAGAAAGAGGAGAAGAGAAGAGAAGTAGAAGAATAAAAAAAAAGAAAAGGACCCATAGGATACGAAAGGAGAACCCACGGAAAAATAAAGACAGAAGAAAGAGAAGGAGAAGAGAAGGTAGTAGAAGAATTTAAAAAAAAAGTGACCCATAGGATACGAAAGGAGAACCAGAAGAAGAAGAAGAAGAAATCCATCGCAATTGCATCATCGTTCGCAGTAGGTCAACAAAATCAACGAAGAGGAAGAAAGGAAGAAACAAAAGAAGAGAAAAGATAAAGACAGAAGAAAGAGAAGGAGAATCGAAGGAAGTAGAAGAATAAAAAAGGACCCATAAGATACGAAAGGAGAACCAGAAGAAACTTTCAAACAACCCTCGATGACTACTTACCCCCTCCCCCCTCCCCCCCCCATTCCCTCCCTCCTCTGTTTATTCCTCTTCATTCCCTTCATTCGCTCAGCTCCTTCCCACTCCTCCTTCCCCCTCTTTCCCCTCCTTCGTTCACACGCATCGGACACGGGGAATCGCCGTCTTGGACCTCCCGAAGCCCTCCTCAGCTCGGCCTCCCCCCCCATTCCCTCACTCCTCTGTTCATTCCTCTTCATTCCCTCCATTCGCTCAGCTCCTTCCCTCCTCCTTCCCCCTCTTTCCCTCCTTCGTTCACACGCATCGGACACGGGGAATCGCCGTCTTGGACCTCCTGAAGCCCTCCTCAGCTCGGTCTCCCCCCCCCCCCATTCCCTCACTCCTCTGTTCATTCCTCTTCATTCCCTCCATTCGCTCAGCTCCTTCCCACTCCTCCTTCCCCCTCTTTCCCCTCCTTCGTTCACACGCATCGGACACGGGGAATCGCCGTCTTGGACCTCCTGAAGCCCTCCTCAGCTCGGTCTCCCCCCATTCCCTCACTCCTCTGTTCATTCCCTCTTCATTCCTCCATTCGCTCAGCTCCTTCCCACTCCTCCTTCCCTCTTTCCCCTCCTTCGTTCACACGCATCGGACACGGGGAATCGCCGTCTTGGACCTCCTGAAGCCCTCCTCAGCTCGGTCTCCCCCCCCCCCCCATTCCCTCCCCCCTCCGTTTATTCCTCTTTTTTCCCTTTGTTCCCTCAGCTCCTTCCCACTCCTCCTTCCCCTTCTCTCCCCTCCTTCGTTCACACGCATCGGACACGGGGAATCGCCGTCTTGGACCTCCTGAAGCCCTCCTCAGCTCGGTCTCCCCCTCTCTCCCATTCCCTTTCACTCCTCTGTTCATTCCTCTTCATTTCCCTCCATTCGCTCAGCTCCTTCCCACTCCTCCTCCTCCCCCTCTTTCCTCCTCCTTCGTTCACACGCATCGGGACACGTGGGAATCGCCGTCTTGGACCTCGCTGGAAGCCCTCCTCCAGCTCGGTCTCCCCTCCCCATTCCCCTCACTCCTCTGTTCATTCCTTCTTTCATTCCCTCCATTCTGCTCAGCTCCTTCCCATGTACTTCCCTCTTTCCCCTCCTCTTGTTCACACGCACTAATGTAAACGCTGTCTTGGACCTCCTGATTCCTCCCCAGCTCGGTCTCCCCCCCCCCCATTCCTCACTCCCTCTGTTCATTCCTCTTCATTCCCTCCATTCGCTCAGCTCCTTCCCACTCCTCCTTCCTCTTTCCTCCTTCTGTTCACACGCATCGGACATTGGGAAATCGCTGCTCTGGACCTCGCGAAGCCCCCTCCCTCAACACGGTCTCCCCCCCCCCATTCCCTCACTCCTCTGTTTATTCCTCTTCATTTCCCCTTCCATTCGCTCAGCTCCTTCCTCCTCCTCTTCCCCCTCTTTCCCCTCCTTCGTTCACACGCATTCGGACACGGGGAATCGCCCGTCTTGGACCCTTCGCGAAGCCCTCCTCAGCTCGGTCTCCCCCCCATTCCTCACTCCTTCTGTTTATCTCTTCATTCCTCCATTCGCTCAGCTCCTTCCCCTCCTTCCCCCTCTTCCTTCGTTCACACGGCATCGGACACGGGGAATCGCCGTCTTGGACCTCGCGAAGCCTCCAACACGGTCTCCCCCCCATTCCCCTCACTCCTCTGTTTATTCCTCTTCATTCCCTCCATTCGCTCAGCTCCTTCCCATCCTCCTTCCCCCTCTTTCCCCTCCTTCGTTCACACGCATCAGGACACGGGGAATCGCCGTCTTGGACCTCCCGAAGCCCTCCTCAGCGTCGGTCTCCCCCCCCCCCCATTCCCTCACTCCTCTGTTTATTCCTCTTCATTCCCTCCATTCGCTCAGCTCCTTCCCACTCCTCCTTCCCCCCTTCTTTCCCCCTCCTTCGTTCACACGCATCGGACACGGTGTGAATCGCCGTCTTGGACCTCCCGCTGAAGCCCCCTCCTCCAAGCTCGGTCTCCCCCCCCCCCCCATTCCCTCACTCCTCTGTTTATTCCTCTTCATTCCCTCCATTCGCTCAGCTCCTTCCCTCCTCCTTCCCCCTCTTTCCCCTCCCTTCGTCTACACGCATCGGACACGGGGAATCGCTGTCTTGGACCTCGCGAAGCCCTCCAACACGGTCTCCCCCCCCCCCCCCCATCCTCACCTCTTTTTTTTTTTTTTTAGTCTACTTCCTTCCCGAAACCCTCCTCAACACGTTTTTTTTTTTTTTTTTTCGTCCGTTGTGTAAAACATGCGAGGAACTGTACGTGTAATTTCCGACGGAAAGATGTGTTCTTGTGCATACTTTTTTTTTCTTTTCTTTTTTTTGTATTTCTTTTCTGTATTTTTTTTTTTTTTTTTTTTACTTTTTTCTGTATTTCTTTTCTGTATTTCCTTCCTTTCTTTCTTTCTTACATCCTTCCTCTTTCCTACTTCCTTTCTCCAATCCCTTTTCCATCTTCCTCTCCGTCTTCCCATTCCTCCATTTATTTTTTTTTCTGTATTTCCTTCCCTTCTACTTTTCTATCCCCTTCCTCCAATCCCTTCTCTCCCTCTTCCTTCCCATTCCCCCATTTAACCCTTTCCCATTTTATTTTCTCGTACGCTTTTCTCATCCTCCCTTCTTCTTTCCCACTTCCCCATCCTCCTTTCCTTCCAACCCTTCCCCCATCCTCCCCTCCCTCTTCCCCATCCCCCATTTAATCCTTCCCCATTCTCCCCCTTACTCCTTTTCCCATCCTTCTCCTTCCTTCTTCCCCCTTCCCCCAGCATCCCTCCCTAAACCAAAAAACCTTTTCCCGCCCACCCCTACCTTCTTGCCCTCATTTCCCAATTCCCCTTCCCCATTTTCTCCTCGTACTTTTTTGTCCCTTCCCTTCCTTTCCCCTCTTCTCTATTACTCATCCTCCCCTCCCTCCAACCTCTTCTCCATCCCCTTCCTCTTCCCCATTTTCTCTTACCCTTTTCCCATCCTTCCCTTCTTCTTTCACCCTTCCCCCATTCCTCCCCTACCCCTTAACATCTTTTTCTTGTTACCCTTTTCTCAGAGTGAAGGCGTAAAGAAGAAATGGAATAATGAGGCGGAAAAAAGACAAATACAGAGAGAGAAAGAGAGGGGGGGAGAGCGATAGAAAAAAGAGAAAGAAATAGGGAGAAGTGAATTGAGAAAGAAAAAGAGAGAGAGAAAATGAGTAGAGAAAGAAAGAGAGAAGAGAGAGTGAGTGGAGAAAAAGAAAGAGAGAAGGGAGAATGAGTGGAGAAAGAAAGAGGGAAGAGAGAATGAGTGGAGAAAGAAAGAAAGAGGAAAGAGAGAATGATTGGAGAAAGAAAGAAATAGAGAAGAGAGAATGAGTGGAGAAGAAAAACAGAAGAGAGAGAATGAGTGGAGAAAAGAAAGAAAGAGAGGAAGAGGAAAAGGATTGGAGAAAGAAAGAGAGAAGAGAGAATGAGTGGAGAAAGAAAGAAAAAGAGAGAAAGAATAAGTGGAGAAAGAAAGAGAGAAGAGAGAATGAGTGGAGAAAGAAAGAAAGAGAGAAGAGAGAATGAGTGGAGAAAGAAAGAAAGAGAGAAGAGAGAATGAGTGGAGAAAGAAAGAAAGAGAGAAGAGAGAATGAGTGGAGAAAGAAAGAAAGAGAGAAGAGAGAATGAGTGGAGAAAGAAAGAAAAAGAGAGAAAGAAAGGGTGGAGGGGGGTGAGGAAGAAAGAAAAAGAGA
>NC_091590.1:3254607-3257107 GCF_042767895.1 Penaeus vannamei
GTGGGTGGATGGTGGGAGTGGTGGAGAGTGGGGGTGGAGGTGGGGGAGGGGGGAGGGTGGGGTGGAGGAAGGAGGTGAAGAAGTGGGGAGGATAGAGGAGAGGGAGGAGGAAAATGGGGAGGAGGTGGTGGAGGAAGGGAGTGGGTGGAGGGGGGTGGAAGGTGGAGGGAAGGGGGAGAAGGAATGAGAGGAATGGAGGAGAGGAGGAAGGAATGGGAGGAGTGGGAGGAGAAACGAAGAAAAGAGGAGACAAGAAGTAAACTAGAAGATGAAAACAGAGAAAGAAATATACAGAGGAAGAGAGAGAGAGAGAGAGAGAGAGAGAGGGAGGGAGGGAGAGGGAGAGAGAGAGAGAGAGGGAGAGAGAGAGAGAGAGAGAGAGAGAGAGAGAGAGACAGACAGACAGACAGACAGACAGATAGACAGACAGACAGACAGACAGAGAGGTAGAGAACGAGAACGAGAACGAGAACGCAAGAGAGAGGACGAAAGAAAGAGAAAGAGAAAGAGAGATGAAAGCAAGAGAGATAAACATGTTAGTAAGAGGATTATCCAATGAACAAAGAGCGTAAACATAAATATAACTTACCAAGCGGTTTCATGCTTATATTTGTGCTCCCTACTGTGCTTGCTGTTTGCTTGCGAGCTTGTATTCTGATATTCTTGCTTGACATTTTTTCTTTCTCTCTCTCTCTCTCTCTCTCTCTCTCTCTTCTCTTTCTTCTCTCTCTCTCTTCTCTTTCTTCTCTCTCTCTCTCTCTCTCTGTTCTTCGTATTGTCAATCTGTCTACACGTATTTTTTTTTTTTTTTAATCCGTCCCCCCTATATTTTTCTTTATATGTCTGTATGTCAATCTATTTATCTATCTATCTGAATCTCTATCTATCTATCTATCTATATCTATAGCTATCTATCTATTCCTCTATCATATCTCGTCAATCTATCTACGTGTTCTATATGTGTGTAATGTAATGGCATGTCAATCTATTGTATATGTATGTATGTATATCTATGTATGTATGTATGTATGTATCTGTATGTATTTGTCTCATATGTATGTATGTATGTATGTATGTATGTATGTATGTATGTATGTATGTGTCTATTTATCTCTCTCTGTCTCTCTCTCTTTCTCTCTCTCTCTCTCTTTTTTCCTATATTATATATGTTACATATATATATATATATATATATATATATATATATATATATATATATATATATATATATATATATATATATATATATATATATATATATATATATATATATATATATATATATATATATATATATATATATATATATATCTCTCTCTCTCTCTCTCTCTCTCTCTCTCTCTCTCTCTCTCTTTCTCTACATGTATCTATTTATGCGTCGTCTCTCTGTCAACCCGTCTATCTATTTATCTATTCATCCGTCATGCTATCTGTCCTTAACTTTAATTATGATAATGATAATAATAGTAATAGTAATGAAGGAGATAATGACAATAACAATAATGATGATGATATGAAATATCAAAAATAACAATAATGAAAAAAATTGACAAGGATAATTAAAACAATGATAAGAGTGATGGTAAAAATAATGATAATAATGATAATGAAAATAATGATAATAATAATAATAATGATGATAATGATAATAATAATGATAATAATGATAAGAATAAAGCGAAAAAATAAAAACAATAAAGAGAGAGACAAAAAAATAAGAAAAAACAAGAGAGAGGTAGAGAAGAAAAGCGAGCAAAAATATAGAGAATATAAAGAAAGTGAGAAGGAGAGCGAGAGAGAGAGAGAGAGATCAAATAACAACAGCCAAAAGGAAGAGTCAAAAAGCAATCTAGCTTATCCTCCGACAAGGTCCCGGATCAAGAAAGCAAATCAAGTCACAGCGTCGGGCAAGAAGGCAAGCAAGCACACACACATACACACGCACATACACACACATACACACACAGGCACACACACACTTATACACACACAGACACACACACACATGCACACACAAACACACACACGTACACACACACAAATATACACATACACACACATACACACACACACATACACACATACACACACACAAGTATACGCACATACACACACAGGCACTCACACATACATACACAGACACTCACAGACAGACACACACACACACACACACACACACACATACACACAAACACACACAGACACTCACACACACAAACTTACAGACAGACACAGACGCACACACATATACACACACTACACACACACACACACACACACACATACACAGACACACACACACAAGTATACGCACATACACACACACACACACACACACATACATACACAGACACACACACACACACACACACACACACACACACACACACACACACACACATACACACACACACACAGGCAAGCAATCAAACAAACACACAAGCGAATCAACCAAGCAAGCACGTAGGATACAGAAAATCAGACAGGAAAGCAAGCAAAT
>NC_091590.1:3272107-3274607 GCF_042767895.1 Penaeus vannamei
GAAAGGGGGAGAGGGGAGGATAAAGGAGGTGGAAGGAGGTGGATAGGGGGAGATAGGAGGGGGAGGGGGTGGATGGGGGAGATAGGGGGGGAAGGGGAGAGGGAGGATAAAGGAGGGGTGGAAGGAGGGGGGGATGGGGAGATAGGGGGAGGGTGGGAGGAGTGGGATGAGGGAGATAGGGGGGGGAGAGGGAGGGGGATAAAAGGATATGGGAGAGGAGGGAGGAGGTGGATGGGGAGAGGGAGGGGAGGAGGAGGTGGATGGAGGAGATAGGGGGGAGGGGGGAAGGGTAGGGAGAGGGGGAAGGGTAGGGGGTGAGAGGGGGAGAGGAGGGACAAAGGATATGGGAGGAGGGTGGATGGGGAGAGGGGAGGGGGGAGGGAGGAGGGTAAGGAGGGGTGGAAGGAGGTGGATGGGGAGATAGGGGGAGGGGGGGGTGGAAGAGTAGGGGGTTAGAGGGTGGATGAGGAGAGAGGGAAGAGGGAGGGATAGAGGAGGATGGGGAGATAGGGGGAGGGGGAAGTTGGATAAGGGAGGTGGGAGGAGGTGGATGGGGAGAGAGGGGGAGGGTGGAAGGGTAGGGGGTGAGAGGTCGCTGGGGGAGAGAGGGGGGAAGAGAGGGAGG
This sequence comes from Penaeus vannamei, assembly GCF_042767895.1. Lineage (NCBI taxonomy): Eukaryota > Metazoa > Arthropoda > Malacostraca > Decapoda > Penaeidae > Penaeus > Penaeus vannamei. The sequence continues at coordinate 3,272,733 of NC_091590.1, forward strand.
GACAGAGGATATGGGAGGAGGTGGATACAGGGAGATAAGGGGGGATAGGTGAGAGGGGATAAAGTAGGGTGTGGGAGGAGGTGGATGGGGAGAGGGAGGAGGAGGGGTGAAGGGTAGGAGAGTGAGAGGGGTTGGGGGGAGAGAGGAAGGGGAGAGAATAAAGGAGATGGGTGGGTGGGGGGGAGAGAGGAGGAGGGCGAGGGGGTAAGAAGGATGGGAGGGAGGTGGATGGGGAAATGGGGGGGAGGGGGAGAGAGGGAGGATAACGGAGGGTGAAGGGAAGTGGATGTGGAGAGAGGGAGAGGAGGAGGAGGTGAGACAGGAAGGTAAGGGTGAGAGGGATTTAAAAGATTTAAAGGAGGAGGTGGATGATGGGGAGATTAAAGGGAAGGGGGAGGGGGAGGGGGGGAGGGGATAAAGAAGGATGGGGGAGGGAGGGTGGTTGGGGAGATAGGAGGAGGGGGGGAGGGTGGAAGGAGTAGAGGGTGAGAGGGGGTTGGGGAGAGAGGGGAAGAGAGGAGGACAAAGGATATGGGAGGAGGTGTGATGGGGAGATAGGGAGGGGAGAGGGGGAGTAAGGAGGGTAGGAGGAGGGTGGTTGGGGAGATAAGGGAAAGGAGGGGAAGGGGAAGGGGGGGAGTGAGAGGTCGTTGGGGGGAGAGGGGGAGTAGAAAGGTAGGATAGGAAGGGAGGATGAAGTGAGGATACTAGAGGAGGAAGTGGTAAAGAAAGGGAGAAAGGAGAGGGAGAGATGCTAAAGGGAAAGAAAGGGTTGTAAGGAGAGAACAGAAAAGCAAAGAATAGGAAAGGGGGAAGGGGGAGAGGGAACTGAATAGTTAGAGAGAATTAAAGGAGGATATGGAAAAAGGATGAGGGAAAGAGGAAGAAGGGGTTAAGGGGAAGAAGAAATGGAGAAAAATGAAAAGATTATTATTAACATTATTATTATTTCTTTTTATTTATCTATTTATTTTATTTTTTTAATATTTTTTAATTAATTTATTTATCTATTTATTTTAATAGTAAGTGAAGGAGAACGACAATAAACACAAATAAACAGAAAAGAGAAATAGATTAATTAAATAACAAAACCATACCATACTTCTTACCACTCTCCTCGCCATCGACCTGTGATAAATAGACCTATTTAATTAACTTTTTTCCTAATTCACTCTTGGATGAATGATAACACGAGATTCGCCTCCAACAGACCCTGAAATGGGAAGGAAACTCGACCTAATGAATAACAAATTGCAAAATTAATGAATGAATTTGTCTTCTGCCACGCCCATATATGTCAAATGAAAAAGTCTATTTTGACTTCGCTTGAGAGAAAGTGGGTTTGGAAGGAAGGATAGAGATGGATAGAGTGATAATTGGGTGGACGGGGAAACAGGTGGAGATAGATAGAGTGATAATTGGGTGGATGGGGAAACAGGTGGAGATGGATAGAGTGATAATTGGGTGGATGGGGAAACAGGTGGATAGAGGGATAGAGGGATTAGTAGATAAACGAATGGAAAGGAAGATGAATAGACAGACAGAAGGAAATACAGATAAATGGATGGACAGACAGAAGAAAAGACAGATAGATAAATTGATAAACAGACAAAGGAGATACAGATAGATGGATAGATGAATGGACAAGCAGATAGACAGACAGATAGATAGATAAATAGACAGATCCATCCATCCATCCATACATAAATACCTAAATAGATACATATACAGATAGATAAACAGGAGGGAACTTGAGGTGAGTATGAAGGTGAGAGAGAGAGAGAGAGAGAGAGAGAGAGAGAGAGAGAGAGAGAGAGAGAGAGAGAGAGAGAGAGAGAGAAAGAGAGACAGAGAGAGAGAGAGAGACAGACAGAG
>NC_091590.1:3282107-3289607 GCF_042767895.1 Penaeus vannamei
ACCCCAAACACGGTCTCCTCTACCTACCCCCTCCCACCCACCCACCCCCAATCACTAAACCCAATCACAGCCTCCATCTACACCCCATCCCCCCACTCACCCCCCAGGCCACAAACCCCAATCACAACCTTCCCATCCCCCCACCCCCACCCCAATTGCAGCCTCCATCTACACCCCATCCCCCTTCTCACCCCCAATCACAAACTCCAATCACAACCTTCCCATCCACCTCCCCCTCCCCACCCCCAACCACAGCCTCCCATCCTCCTCCCCTCACCCCACCCCCAATCACAACCTCCCTTTAACCCCCTCCACCCCTCCCCCCACCCCCCAATCACAGCCTCCCCCTCCCCCACCCTAAACACAGCCTCCCATTACCCTCCCCCTCCCTCCTCCACCCTAAACACAACCTCCCCCACCTCCCCTCATACCCTCCACCCACCCCCAATCACCATCCTCCCATCCCACCCATCCCCTCCCCCACCCCCCAATCACCAACCCCGAAATACCGACACGAAGCCGGTTGATTCACATGCTTTGGTCTCCCGCTAACGAGACCTTTGGGAGAGATGAGGATCCATCAATCTTGTGGTTAATTATTTCGATCTCTTTCTCTCTCTCTCTTTCTCTCTCTCTCTCTCTCTATCTATCTATCTATCTAACTATTCTATCTATCTATCTATCTCTCTGAGTTTTTCTGTCTCTCTCTCTCTCTCTCTCTCTCTCTCTCTCTCTGTTTCTCTGTCTCTCTCTTTCTCTCTCTCTCTCTCTCTCTCTCTGAGTTTCTCTCTCTCTCTCTCTCTCTCTCTCCCCCTTCTCTCTCTCTCTCTCTCTCTCTCTCTCTCTCTCTCTCTCTCTCTCTCTCTCTCTCTCTCTCTCTCTCTCTCTCTCTCTCTCTCTCTCTCTCTCTCTCTCGTATAGAGAAAAAAAAGGAAAACAAATAACGAAAAAAGATAATACCCAGTGTACAAACGACGACAAGACGGATGAAGAGATAAGAAAGAAGTGATAAATTTAATGGTAGTGGATAATTAAGGATAACAGTGTCGACAGCTAATGCAACGCTCTCTTTGTCTTTCTCTCTTTGTACTTCTATTTCTTTTCTTATTTTCCTTCTTCTCTTCTTCTGTTCGTTTTTTTATCGCTTTCTATCTCTTTCGTCATTATCTCTCTTCTTTATTATCGTCCTTATTTTCTTTGTTTTTTTTTCCTTATTCTCCTCTTCGTTCATCATCTTTCTCTTTCTACACTTCTCCTTTTTTTCTCGAACATAATAGAGAAATGAATGGAGAAAGATAATAGGTAGAAATGTGAAGAAAAGCTGAGATAGAAAGGATTTCGTGAAATGCAAAAGATCTGAAAGACGAAAGAGATAGAGAGAAAGAGAGAGAGAGAGAGAGAGAGAGAGAGAGAGAGAGAGAGAAGAAGAAAGAAGAGAAGAGAGAAGGAGAAGAGAGAGAGAGAGAGAGAGAGAGAGAGAATGAGAAAGAGAGGGAGAGAGACAGAGAGAGAGAGAGGGGAGGGGGAGAGCAAGAAAAAAAAGAGGGAGAGAGAGAAATAAAGAGAAAAAGAGCACGGAAGTAAGAAAGAGAAAGAAAATAATAAAGAAAGAAAGAGAAGAGAGAGAGAGAGAGAAAGAGACTTGTAACATCATCCAACATCACTTTAGATACACCAGCCTCCGTGTCAACAAGTAGATCCCATTATTACTGATAATAATTTTTTTCTCAGCTAAATAGTTTTAAATGTATTAAGGCGATAACCTTTCAGATTTATTCATTCAGTGGCAACGACTTATGATTTAGTTATGGAGTTTTTTAATTGAAGTTTATTCGTGGGTTATCATTTATGTATTATTGCTGATGCAGAAAGAGAAACAATGAGAGAGAGAAATGGAGAGAATGAGAGAGAGAGGGGTGGAGGGAGACAGTTAGAGGGATAGATAGAATGAAAGAGAGAGAGAGAGGGGGGGAGGAGGGAGGGAGGGAAGGGAGAGAGAGAGAGAGAGAGAGAGAGAGAATGAGAAAGAGAGAGAGGGGGGGGAGAGCAAGAAAAAAAAGAGGGAGAGAGAGAAATAAAGAGAAAAAGAGCACGGAAGTAAGAAAGAGAAAGAAAATAATAAAGAAAGAAAGAGCAGAGAGAGAGAGAGAGAGAGAAAGAGACTTGTAACATCATCCAACATCACTTTAGATACACCAGCCTCCGTGTCAACATGTAGATACCATTATTACTGATAATAGTTTTTTTCTCAGCTAAATTGTTTTAAATGTATTAAGGCGATAACCTTTCAGAATTATTCATTCTTAATCCAGTGGCAATGACTGATGATTTAGTTATGGAGTTTTTTTATTGAAGTTTATTCGTGGGTTATTATTTGTGTAATATTGCTGATGCAGAAAGAGAAACAATGAGAGAGAGAAAAAAGGAGAGAATGAGAGAGAGGAAGGGAGAGAGAGAGAGAGAGAGAGAGAGAGAGAGAGAGAGAGAGAGAGAGAGAAAGAGATAGATAGATAGAGAGAGAGAGAGAGAGAGAGAGAGAGAGAGAGAGAGAAAGAGAGAGAGAGAGAGAGAGAGAGAGAGAGAAAGAGAGAGAGAGAGAGAGAGAGAGAGAGAGAGAGAGAGAAAGAGACTTGTAACATCATCAGACATCACTTCAGATACACCAGCCTCCGTGTCAACAAGTAGATACCATTATTACTGATAATAGTTTTTTTCTCAGCTAAATAGTTTTAAATGTATCAAGGCGATAACCTTTCAGATTTATTCATTCAGTGGCAATGACTTATGATTTAGTTGTGGAGTTTTTTTATTGAAGTTTATTCGTGGGTTATTATTTGTGTATTATTGCTGATGCAGAAAGAGAAACAATGAGAGAGAGAAATGGAGAGACAGTTAGATGGATAGATAGAATGAGAGAGAGAGAGAGAGGGGGGGAGGAGGGAGGGAGGGAAGGGAGAGAGAGAGAGAGAGAGAGAGAGAGAGAGAGAGAGAGAGAGAGAGAGAGAGAGAGAGAGAGAGAGAATGAGAAAGAGAGAGAGGGGGGGGAAGAGCAAGAAAAAAAGAGGGAGAAAGAGAAAGAAAGAGAAAAAGAGCACGGAAGTAAGAAAGAGAAAGAAAATAATAAAGAAAGAAAGAGAAGAGAGAGAGAGAAAGAGACTTGTAACATCATCCAACATCACTTTAGATACACCAGCCTCCGTGTCAACAAGTAGATACCATTACTACTGATAATAGTTTTTTTTCTCAGCTAAATTGTTTTAAATGCATTAAGGCGATAACCTTTCAGATTTATTCATTCAGTGGCAATGACTTATGATTTAGTTATGGAGTTTTTTATTGAAGTTTATTCGTGGGTTATTATTTGTGTATTATTGCTGATGCAGAAAGAGAAACAATGAGAGAGAGAAATGGAGAGAATGAGAGAGAGAGGGGTGGGGGGAGACAGTTAGAGGGATAGATAGAATGAGAGAGAGAGGGGGAGGAGGGAGGGAGGAAGAAGAGAGAGAGAGAGAGAGAGAGAGAGAGAGAGAGAGAGAGAGAGAGAGAGAGAGAGAGAAAGAGAAAGAGAGCGAATGAGAGAGAGCGAAAGAGAAAGAGAGAGAGAGAGCGAGAGAAAAAAAGAGCGAGGAAAAGAGCGAAAGAGAGAGAGAGAGAGAGAGAGAGAAATATCGAAAGAACGAGCGAGAAAAAGAGCGAAAGAAAGAGAGAGAGAGAAAAAAAAATAACTGGAACTGGACAGAGATAGAATACCCCCTCCCCCACCATCACCCCACCCCCCACTGACCAAAAGGCGGGAGGGGGGGGGAGGGGGCGGAGGACGGGAAAGAATCGAAGGGTCAGAGATAAAAATCACTTCTCCCCCCTCCCCTCCCTCCCTCCCTTAACCTCCTCCTCCTTCTCCTCCTTCATCCCCCTCCCCCTCCCTCTTCTCCTCCATCCCCACCCTATCCCCCCTCCCCCTCTCTCTCTCTCCTCTTCGACCCTCTTCCCCTCCTTCCCCCACTACCCTTACCTCGTCACCCCCTCCCTTTCCCCCTCCCTATTTCCTCATGGGTTTCCCTCTCCCCCTCCCTCCCCCTCTCCCCCTTCCCCCTTCCTCGGCCGTTCTCGCTGACACTAACGTATGTCAAGATATTCTTCATGTATCGGTGCGATCCTCTCTGCCTCTTTCTTTCTCTTTCTCTTTCTCTTTCTCTTTCTTTCTTTCTTTCTTTCTTTCTTTCTCTCTCTCTCTCTCTCTCTCTCTCTCTCTCTCTCTCTCTCTCTCTCTCTCTCTCTCTCTCTCTCTCTCTCTCTCTCCTTTTCTACTTTCCTACCTACTTACCTACCTATCTATCTATCTATCTACCTATCTATCTACCTCTATTTATCATCTTTTTAATCTTCTTCCTCTCTTCCGTTATTCCAATATCGCCGTGCTCACCCCCATGCGTTTGATAAAATGGCGAACTAAAAGAGTAACCGGCAACTCACATGTTATACGAGTTACCAGCTAGGCTATTTTCCCCGCAATAATAAATCACTGTAAGGTCGTTCATGTAATTGGAATTACTGTAGAATCTAGGATATGTTGGTTGAATGTGATGCTGTTTATCATTGTTATTGTTAGGCTGACGGTTGAGTTATCATTTCCTGTGGCGGCACTTTTTGTGTGATTTTTTTTATTGTTATTGCTATTGGAGTGAATATTGTTTTATCTTTTGGTTTGTTATTTATGCTGTTATTGTTATTGTTATTATGTCTGTTGTTGGTGTTGTCATCGTCGTTATCTTCATCATCTTCATCATCATTATTATTATCATTATCAACAACACTATCATCATTATCATTGTTATTGTCATTATTATAATCATTATCATTACAACTACTATCGTTATCATCATTGTTATTATTATTTTCATTATTATCATTATTGTAATTAATACCATTAGTAGTAATAGTAGTATTACTATTATCATTATTGTTGTTGTTGTTATCATTATCATCATTTTTATCATTATTACTATTATTGTTATTAGTGTTATCATTATCATTATTATTGTCATTATCAATATTGTAATTATCAATATCATTAACTATCATGATAATTATCATTATTCACATTACTATTATTACTACAATCATTATTATCATCATATTGTTATCCTTACCATCATCATTATCATTATCGTAATTATTATTATTATCATAATCATTATCATTATTGTATCATCATCATTATTGTCATTTTCAAAATTATCATTACCTTTTTTTTAGTTATCATTATCACTGTTTATATTATTCATTATCCGTATTATCATCATCATTATGATTATCATTGTTATTATATCTTACCGTTATCATTATTTAATTCATCTATTGTATTTTTGTTCTATCTTTCCAATTTTTTCTGTTTCTCTTTAACTATTCATCTATTCTTTTATATCTTTATTATATCATTATTTAATTAATTTATTGTATTTTTGTTCTATCTTACCCATTTTTCTCTATTTCTCTTTAACTATTCATCTATTTTTTATATCTTTATTATATCATTATTTAATTCATTTCTGGTATTTTTGTTCTATCTTTCCCATTTTTTTTCTATTTCTCTTTAACTATTCATCTATTTTTATATCTTTATTATATCATTATTCAATTAATTTCTTGTATCTTTGTTCTATCTTTCCCATTTTTCTATTTCTCTTTAACTATTCATCTATTTTTTATATCTTTATCATATTATTATTTAATTCATTTCTTGTATTTTTGTTCTATCTTTCCCATTTTTTTTTCTGTTTCTCTTTAACTATTCATCTACTTTTTATATCTTTATTATATCATTATTTAATAAATTTCTTGTATTTTTATTCTATCTTCCCTATTTTTTGTATTTCTCTTTAACTATTCATCTATTCTTATATCTTTATTATATCATTATTTGATTCATTTCTTGTATTTTTGTTCTATCTTCCCTATTTTTTCTATTTCTCTTTAATTATTCATCTATTTTTTTTAATATATCTTTATTATATCATTATTTAATTCATTTCTTGTATCTTTGCTCTATCTTTCCTATTCTTTTCTATTTCTCTTTAACTATTCATCTATTCTTTTATTCTTATTTTTCATTTATGTTTATTTTTTTATTTATTCATTTTGTTTATTTATTTATTGTTTTTTCTTATTTTTCCTTTATGTTTCTTTCTCCTTTTTTTTAAGCAGACTGGACCGGTATCTAAGTCCAGATCCTCAGGCGGTGAAACGGAGGTCGTGAGGAAGGAATGAGGAGGGTGAGAGGGGTGAGGGAGAGGGAGGGAGAGGGAGGAGAGAGGGAGGGAGAGGGAGAGGGAAAGGGAGAGGAGGGAGGGAGGGAGGGAAGGAAAGAGGAGGGGGAAGGAGGGAGGGAGGAATGAGGAAGGGAGAGGGGTGAGGGAGGGAGGGAGGGAGGGAGGGAGGGGGAGGGGTGAGGGAGAGGGAGGGAGGGAGGGAGGGAGGGAGGGAGAGAGGGAGGAATGAGGGAGGGGGAGAGGGGGTGAGGGAGGGAGAGGGAGAGGGAGTGGTGGGGTGGCTACTTTCTCTGCCACTGTAGCATCTTCTTCCGTGCCCCGTGGGTGTCAGCATCTTTCGCTCTCTTTGTTTTAAGCTTTCGCTCTCTCTCTCTCTCTCTCTCTCTCTCTCTCTCTCTCTCTCTCTCTCTCTCTCTCTCTCTCTCTCTCTCTCTCTCTCTCTCTCTCTCTCTCTCTCTCTCTCTCTCTCTCTCTCTCTCTCGCTCTCTCTCTCTCTCTCTCTCTCTCTCTCTCTCTCTCTCTCTCTCTCTCTCTCTCTCTCTCTCTCTCTCTCTCTCTCTCTCTCTCCCTCTCTCTCTCTCTCTCTCTCTCTCTCTCTCTCTCTCTCTCTCTCTCTCTCTCTCTCTGTCTCTCTCTCTCTGTCTCTCTCTCTCTCTGTCTCTCTCTCTCTCTCGCTCTATTTCGGTAACAATAGTTAACTCTTTTTCTCCTCTCGTCTCTCTCTATCTCTATCCATCTATCCACCTATCTATCTATCTCTCTATACATCTCTACATAAATTTCTACCCATCTATAAATATACACATACATTCTTACCTATCAACCTCTCAATCTATCTATCTATCTACTTATGTATCTATTTATCTATCGTTCTCTCTCGCTCTCTCAGAAGTTCCCGTGTGACTGTACCCTGAGACAGCTAGAACGTATCCAATATCTATGAATATTCATACGACCGTTATTTTGCTAGCTCATCATAGGCCTAAAACGTACTCCGTAATGTCCATTAGTTACATTAAATCCTTTGTAAGTCACTACTTTGACATTATTGCTATTGCTATTGCTCCTTTTTTTTCTTCTTTTATTCTTCTTCTACTGCGACTACTACTTCGTCTTCCCCTACTCCTCCTCCTCCTCTTTCTCCTCTTTCTCCTCTTCTTCCTCCTCCTATTCCTTCTTCATTTTTTACCTTCTCACCTTCCTCCTGTTCCTCCTACTACTTTACATAATT
>NC_091590.1:3294818-3299818 GCF_042767895.1 Penaeus vannamei
GGGGTTTTTTTGTTTTGTTTTTGAAATAAAGTCTCTCTTTCTTTCTTTCTTTCTCTCTCTCTCTCTCTCTCTCTCTCTCTCTCTCTCTCTCTCTCTCCCTCTCTCCCTCTCTCAATCTCTCTCTCTCTCTCTCTCTCTAACCTTTATCAATTTCTCTGCTGCGGATTTACCTATCTACCCATCTATGCCTACCTTTCCTTGCCAGCATTAATCAAAACCTTTCGAAGCGAAGGCCAGAATCTCCCTCCAATTTTACCTTTGAAATGAAAAAGTTCAAAAGCCACAGTGAGATCGCGCAGAAAACGGAACTGCCGTAGAGAAAACGGAGCTTTTAAAAAGAAAATGGGAAACGGAACCACCACAAAGAAAACGGGAAACGAAACCGCTACAAAGAAAACGGGAACCGGAACCACTCAAAAGAAAACGGGAAACGAAACCGCCACAAAGAAAACGGGAACCGAAACCACTCAAAAGAAAACGGGAAACGAAACCGCCACAAAGTAAACGGGAAACGAAACCACTCAAAAGAAAACGGGAAACGAAACCGCCACAAAGAAAACGTAGCCATTGCTAAGAAAACGGAACCGCCGTAAACAAAACTGAACCATCGCTAAGGAAACAGACTTTCTGCAAAGAAAACGAAACCAGGATAAAGAAAATGTAACCGAAGTAAAGAAAAAGGAATGACCGTAAAGAAAACGGAGACATCGCAAAGAAAACGGATCCGCGCTAAAGAAAACGGAACCGTAAAAGAAAATGGGAAAAAAACGTAGCTGGCGTAAAAGAAAACGGAGGAAGTGCAAAGTAGAACGGGGACTATAATGAAAAGAAAACGAAATGGTGCGATTTCTTCAATGATTTTGCTGAGGACAAAAGACGGTCGATTACGTCTATAAACTGTCGCTGATTAAATCTTGAAGGAAGGGAATGGCGTGAGGAGCGAGGACAGATTCTTGCTGTCTTTGGTGTTGTGTTTCTTTATTCTCTTTCGTTTTGCTGTTGTAGTTATTATTGAGTTTGTTTGTCTGTTCCTGTTTCTGTAAGTGTCACTGACTCTCTTTCTCTGAAACTCTCTCTCTCTCTCTTTCTCTCTCTCTCTCTCTCTCTCTCTCTCTCTCTGTCTCTCTCTCTCTCTCTCTCTCTCTCTCTCTCTCTCTCTCCTTTTTCTATTTCTTCTTCTTCTTGTACTGCTTCTCCTCCTCCTCCTCCTCATTTTCATTTTCCTCACCTCTATCCTGTCCCCGCCTCCCGTCTCCTCCTCCTCCTCCTCCTTCCCTTTCCTTCTTCTTCTCCTCCTTTCTCCTTTCCCCTCACTCTCCTTCTCTCTCTCTCTACCTCTCCACTTCTCCCCTTCCTTCTCCCCATCTCTCCCCTCCCTCCACTTCTCCCCCCACCATTCCCCTCCACCCCCCACCCCCCCTCGCCTGTTGCGCAGACGTTGCAGAAATATTGCAGAAGTATTGGAGAGAAGCCACTTCAGAATAAAAATATATATATATAGATTTAAAAGTGGATAACATAGATACAAAACTAAATTGAAGTGGATTGTTGTGATTTGTTGCAGAATTGAGGGATTATTGATGTCAGTGGGAGGGTGGGGGGTGGGGGTGGGGCAAGGAGGGGAAAGAGGGATGGAGTGGGGAAGGGGAGAGAGTTGGGGTGAGAGCGAGAGGAAGGAGGGAGGAGGAAGTGAGGGGGAAGGAGAAGGGAGAGGAGAGTTGGGGTAAAAGTGAGAGGGATGAGGAAGGGAGGGGAGGGAGAAGGAAGGAGAGAGTTGAGTGAGAGGGAGAAGGAAAAGGGAGGAGGAAGAAGGGAGAGAAAGAAGTTGGGGTGAGACCGAGAGGGAGAAAGGAGGAGGAAGGAAGGAATGGGAGAGGAAGATGAGAGCGAGAGGGAGGAGGGAGAGAGAAGGGAGAGGAAAAAGTTGGGCTGAGGGCAAGAGGGAGAAGGGAGTAGGAAAGGGGAAGGGAGAAGAGAGAGAAAGAAGTTGGGTCGAAAGCGAGAGCGAGAAGGAGGAGGAAAGAGGAGAAGAAGGAATAAGAATAGAAAAGAAAAAAATATTTTCCAAAAGTCTATTCATAATACGGAAAAATATTGACGATATCAAGAAGCAACAACAATATGTTATCGTGTTGTGAGACTTGCTTTCGAGCGAAATTTTAACAGGCACTTTTCTTCTCGTGTACGGATACATTCATACGCACACATGTACACACGTAGGTCCTACATTCTTCCCTCTCCTCCCCCCCCCCTTCCTTCTTCCTCCTCCTTCTAACTCTCACCCCACCTTCTTCCTCTCCCCCAGTCCCCTCCCCCTCTTCTTGTTTGTGTGTCTGTGTGTGTGTGTGTGTGTGTGTGTGTATGTGTGTGTGTGTGTGTGTGTGTGTGTGTGCAGTATTTACACACACACACGCACACATACACATACACACATACAAGACACAGAGAGAGAGAGAGAGAGAGAGAGAGAGAGAGAGAGAGAGAGAGAGAAGGGGAAATGGGATTGAGGGGGAGAGGAGGGAGGGAGAGGGAAAGGGGGGGGGGGGGGTAGGGACAGTGGAGAAGTAAAAAGTTAGGATCTGTGAGTGTATGTGTGTGTGTGTCTTTGTAAGTACACACAACCACAAGAAGAAAAGTGCATTTTTTTTGTCTCTCTCTTTCTCTCTCTCTCTCTCTCTCTCTCTCTCTCTCTCTCTCTCTCTCTCTCTCTCTCTCTCTCTCTCTCTCTCTCTCTCTCTCTCTCTCTCGGTCGAACGCAAGTATCACAATATAACATATTTATTCGATCTTGATTAACTAGCTTCAGGTCATATCATCAATATTTTTGTCGTATTATGAACAGGCTTTTGGAAAAATCTTTCTCCTTTTATTGTCTCAAAGAATATTTTCACCAAAGAGATTTCATAAGAGATAAGAAAAAAAATCTGTAAATGAGTTACTAAGAGTTGTTTCGGGGAAGACAAGTGGAAAGAGAGAGAGAGTAGAAAGAGTAGAAAGTAAAAAAGAAAGGGTTAAGAGAGGTTTGAAGGGGGTTGTAGGGTCTCGCATCCCCTGCTCTCGACTTTTTCTTTTTCTCTTTTTTTTTCTCTCTCTCTCCAGAAATTGAAAACAAACATGAGTGACAGAAGAGAAGACAAAAGTTTTCTTTTTATTTGTCCCGTAGAAGATAACCCCTCTTCAAGCTACCCTACTCCTTTCTCTCCCTCTGTCTCACACTCCTTCACTCCGTCTTTCTCTCCTTCATTCTGTCTCTCCCTTCTTCCCTCCGTCTCTCCCTCCCTCATTCCGTCTCTCCCTTCTTCCCTCCTTCGCTCCCTCCCTCATTCCGTCTCTCCCTTCTTCCCTCCGTCTCTCTCCCTACCTTCCTACGTCTGTCCCTTTCTCCCTCCCTGCCTCCGTCCCTCCCTTCTTCTCTCTCTCTATCTATTTCTTCATATTTCCCTCTTTCCCTCAATCTCTCCCTATCTTAATCCTTTCATTCTTATATCCTACTCCTTCTTTCTCTTCCTTCATTTCTATCTCCGTTGTTTTCTTCCCTCCTCTCTCCTTCCTTCCTTCCGTCCTCCCTTCTTTCGTCTATCATTCTACTCCCGTTCTTTCTTCTTCTGTGTCCACTCCCTATTTGTCTGTCTGTCCCTCTTTCTCTCTCTTTCCCTACCTGTCTCCTTCTCCTTCCCTCCTCCCTCTCTCTGCCTCCTCCTTCTGCACCCCCTCTCTCCCTCCCTCTCCCTCTCTCCTCCTCCTGCCCTCCCTCTCCCTCCCTCTCCCTCTCTCCTCCTCCTGCCCTCCCGCTCTCCCCCTCTCTCCTACTCCTGCCCTCCCTCCCTCCTTCCCTCCTTCCCTCCCTCTCTCCCCCTCTCTCCTTCTCCTGCCCTCCCTCCCTCCCTCCCTCCCTCCCTCTCCCTCTTCCCCCTTCCCTCCTTCCCTCCTACATCCCATATTCTTCCCATTTCCAAAAATCTATTCGCCTGTCTGCCGTCCTCTAAAACTCGACCTCCAGCGGTATAGCTGTCGTCCCCGCAAGCCTTCGACCAGCCTCGTAAAGTAAACAAACGACCATCGAACAGCTGGCGTTACGAGCTTCCGGAATGGCGTAGTGTTATGGAAACCTTGAATGGCGCGAATGAATGAATGAATGAATGGATGGATGGATGAATGGATGGATGGGGCTTTCGTCGATTCGTGAGGGGGATTAGCAGCGTCATCGGTTACGGTTAAGTTTTCATTCAGCTATTTGTTATTGTTGGTGTTATCCTTTTTCAATCTTGGTTTATTTGCAGGACAAGGAGTAGAGGTAGTCGTGGTGGGAGTGGTAGTAGTAGAATAGTAGCAAAAGCGGAAGTATGTGATATTAGCAGTAGCAGTAATAGTATTATCAACATTAGTAATAGTATTAGTAGTAGTAATAGTAGTAGGTAGTGGTGGTAGTAGCAGCAATAGTAGTAGTAGCAGTGGTAGTAGTAGTAGTAGTGGTGGTGGTGGTATTAGAATTCATAGTAGTAGTAATACCAGTAGGTAGCAGTGTTAGTAGTAGCGGTGGTAATAGTGATATTACTAGCAGTAAAAGTTATAACAGTGGTACCAGTAGTAGTAAAAGAAGTAGTAAAAAAAATAATAATAATAAAAATAAAGAATAAATAAAAACTTAGAAATATTTACCTCAAATCTAATATAAAAAAGTAAAAAAAGAAAAAAAAAAGGTATACCTGTCATAACAAAGATTTAAATCATAATCTATTTATTACCTTTCAGCTTTTCATTATATATGGGAAACCTAGGAGTCGTTATATTACAAAACGATTTTAAATAATTATCAATTGTACTGCATAAGGACGGAATAATTAACAAAGGTTCTGACACATAATTACTAGAAATAATGATCAACTGTGTTACATAATGACTATTAAAAATGATCACCTATAATGACTATGGGTAATTAACAGCTGCTTTCGTGTTATATAATGACTTATTGGTAATTGGCAACATTAGTCTGACTGAAG
>NC_091590.1:3322318-3327318 GCF_042767895.1 Penaeus vannamei
ACTCCCACTCCTTCCCTACTCCTCTTCCTCCTACTCCTCTCTCTCCCTCCCTCTCTCTCCCCACTCCTCCCTCTCTCCCTCTAACTCCCACTCCTTCCTACTCCTCTCCCTCCCTCTCTCCCCTCTTTTCCCCCTCCTTCCCTACTCCTTCCCTCTCTCTCTCCCTCTCTCTCCCCCACTCCTTCCCTCCCTCTCTCCCTACTCCTCCCCACCTCTCCCATTCTCCTCCCTTCCCCCTAACTCCCATTCCTTCCCTCTCCTTCCCTCCTCTCTTCCCCCTCCTCCCTCTTTATCTCCCCCCCTACTCCTTCCCTACTCCTCTCCCTCCCTCTCTCCCATACTCCTTCCACAATTCTCCTCCCTCCTTCCTCTCTCCCCTTACTCCTCCCCCACTCCTTCCCTACTCTCCCCCTCTCCCTCCCCTTTAACTCCCCCACTCCTTCCCTACTCCTCTCCCTCCCTCTCTCTCATACTCCTTCCACACTCCTCTCCCTCCCTCTCTCCTCCTCTAACTCCCACTCCTTCCTTACTCCTCTCCCTCCCTCTCTCCCATACTCCTTCCACACTCTCTCCCCCTCGATCCTCAGCAGCTAATAAGGAGATATGGGAAAGCCATTCGAGAACCCACCGGATACAATAACACTTGAGGTATTAAGGTATTAAGGGCTCATGGGTTTAGAGCTAGATCGGTTGGAGAAGGGGGGCGAGGTGGGGGGGGGGGGGAGTTTTAGGATGGGTGTGTGAGAGGGTGGAAAGGAGAGGGAGAGGGGAGAGGGGGAGGGGGGGGGAGTTTTAGGATGGGTGTGTGAGACGGAGGAAAGGAGAGGGAGAGGGGAGAGGGGAGATGGGGGGAGTTTTAGGATGGGTGTGTGAGACGGAGGAAAGGAGAGGGAGAGGGGGAGAGGGGGAGTGGGGGGAGTTTTAGGATGGGTGTGTGAGACGGAGGAAAGGAGAGGGAGGGGGAGTGGGGGGAGTTTTAGGATGGGTGTGTGAGACGGAGGAAAGGAGAGGGAGAGGGGAGATGGGGTGGGAGGGAGGAGAGTGGGAGAGGTGGAGGGGGAGAGGGGGAGGAGAGGAGAGGGGGAGAGGGGGAGAGGGGGAGAGGGGGAGGAGAGGAGAGAGGGGGAGGGAGGGGAGGGAGGGAGGGAGTGTTAGGGAGAGGGGGAGAGATAGAGAGAGATGGAAGGGGGGAAAGGAGAGATAGGGGTGGTGGGGGAGGGAGGGAGAGATTGAGGGAGATTGGTTGGTAGGAGGGAGAGCTAAAGGGAGATAGGAAGGAGGGAGGGAGAGAGAGAGAGAGTCAGACAGACATGAAGATAGAGACGTGGAGGGAGGGAAGAAAGGAAGAATCAAAGAAAGCACGAAGAGAACAGCGTATATTAGGGAAAGAAAGAGAGAGAAGGAGAGGAAGAAATACAGAATAAAGAAAACGTGTTGACGAATCCGGGCACAAGGAATGTAACAAATAAAAAATAGGATCAACTTTCGAAAAGGAGAGACAGTGAAACAGGAAAGGAAGAAATGAAGAGGAAGAGATAATCTTTTTTTCGCTTTGTCTTTCATTGTAAACAATCATTTTTGATAACAGTGAAACATTAGACATTTCTGTACGCATTGCATTTCATCTATTCATTTTCTTCTTCTTTTTCTATTGTTTCCTATCACAACACTACGAAAAACTAGAAATAGAACGACGTGACAACACTGTAAATCCATAAAGAAAGAATGACCAAAATCTGGCAACGATGCATAAAGAGTTATGGCACCACTGCAGAATTAGAAAGTCTATGTAACAGTGTGTAAAATGTGTTTGAGATTCATGAAATGCGTCTTAGGTATCACAGCCAAAGGAGATAGTGAACTGCATTGCGTGCTTGTGTTAGTGTACGAGTGTGTGTGTTTTTTTCTTGTGTGTGTGTGCGAGTGTGTGTGTGTGTGTGTGTTTTTTTTTTGTGTGTGTGTGAGTGTGTGTGTGTTTTTTTCTTGTGTGTGTGTGTGTTTGTTTGCTTGTTTGTTTTCTTGTGTGTGTGTGTGTGTGTGTGTTTGAGTGTTTGTGTGTGTGTGTGTGTGTGTGTGTGTTTGTATGTCCATGTGTACATTTGAATGTGTATGTATGGACATTTGCATGTTTGTGTATTTGAATGTTTATGTATATATTTGGATGTGTCTATATATTTACATGTGTATGTGTATCTTTGCATGTGTGTATATATTTGCATGTATGTGCATATTTGAATGTGTATGTGAATATTTGCTTGTGTATGTGCATATTTACATGTGTATGTATATATTTGCATGTGTATGTATATATTTGTATGTATATGTGTACATTTGCAGGTGTATGTGTTCCGACTGTTACTGCATTAACCACCAATGTCCACGATCACCACTTCCACTCATATTTTCCACAACCACACCCCACCCTTCACCACCACACCACGCCCGTCACCACCACACCACGCCTTTCACCACCACACCACGCCTTTCACCACCACACCATGCTTTCCACCACCACACCACGCCTTTCACCACCACACCACGCCCTTCGCCACCACACCATCCCACCTACCTACCTCCCCATCCCACCGCTGCCACCATTTCCCCACCAGTAGCTGCTCCACAAACTCCATCATTTCCAATTTCAATAATGAAACTGACACACACGACTCTACCTGGGGCCCATTACCCTACGGCCCGCTGTTATCATTATTGTAATTGTGGTGCCAATTACCCTAATCACACCTGTATTACCGCGCTGGGATTTTGGCTAAAGTACGGCCCGGGTGAGGAGGGTTTCCTGTGTAAATAAATTCTTTTTGAGTGAAAGCTGGATAGATGTGTTTGTACTGATTTACATAGGCACATACATACATATTGTAAGTGTGTGTGTTTATGTGAGTTTCCTCAAGTGAAAGATAAGTATATAGCCTTACACTTACACATACTTGGATATATGTTTATGAACGTATATCTGCACATATATCTATCAAATATATAGCCATACATATATATATTCATGGATTTATGTGTATTAACGTGTATTTGTGTATTTATCTAGCTATCTACCTCCTTCCTTTTTTCTCTCTATCTACCTATCTGTCTATCTGTCCACTTATCTATCACTTTCTTATGTGTCTGCATCTCATCTGAAATCTACCGCCTATTTCGACTCTACCAAAGTCGAATATAGTATTAATTACAACTCATTATCATTATCTACATCATCTATAACATCACCATTTTCATCATAATCTTCATCATCATCATCTTTGTCTACATCATCTTCTTCAACATCATCATCATATGCCGTATTTATTTTTCTCATTTTTTTCTTCTATCCGTGTGATCTGTTGTTGCTAATAATACACAACACTCCCAAGGTAAAAATGAATAGATAGATATTAAAAAATCACTTCAACGAGGGTCACACACATACAAAAAAAAGAAAGAAAAAAAAATAACACATGTAAAAAAACAATAACATTTAGTCAAACCACGCACTCTAGCAGAGTTAAAGATAAATAAGCATGCAAACTCACGCTAACTCGACAGCACTAGTTTGTTAACATGATGTCATGGGCGCCACATGGGAGCCTGTTATGAGACGGTTTCCAATTTATGCTTTATCTGTTTTATTTTATTTATTTATTTTTTATTTATTTATTTATTATTATTTTTTTTTTACTTTTTTCTTTCTTTTTTTCTTTCTTTCATTGTTTCTTTCTTTTTGCTTTTTTCTCACTTTTTTCATTCTTTTTTCATTCTTTTTCTTTAAGAGATTCGACTTTTAGTGTTTCTTTCAATCTTGTAATTTTTTGTTTTGAGTTTCTGTTTTGAATTTCTATCTTATTAATTCATTTATTCATTTTGATAGGGGCTTACAATTTTTTTCTTCACTCTCTGTATGTATATCTATCATATATATATATATATATATATATATATATATATATATATATATATATATATATATATATATATATATATGTACACATATATATGTATATATATATGTACACATATATATATATATATATATATATATATATATATATATATATATATATATATACATATATGTATATGTATATATATATATATATATATATATATATATATATATATATATATATATATATATATATATATATGTATATATATAAACATATATATCTTTACTTATTGGAAAAAAGAAAATTATATGTATATATATCCTCTCTCTCTCTATCTATCTATCCATCTATCTTTCTCTTTCCTATGTCAAATTTACCACCTATTTCGTCTCTACCAAAGCCGAAAATAGTGATAATTATGACCTTTTTGAATGCAATTGTTACGTCTAGTTGCAGTGCACGATTACCTATTATAAAAGCTCGTCCATCACTCACTGAAATCCTTTGTATCAACATGCAAACTGTTTTGGCTGTAGTGCATGTCTTGATAAATGGCATATGCAGTTAGATTAGTCTTGTATTAAGAAACAAACATTAGGTGGAAATCCTAAAAAAAAAAAAAAAAAAAAAATTTGGTCGAAAAATAAAGCTATGTCGAAACTGAAATTGTAATTCTATTTTTTTTTTTTGTTTTTTTATACAACTGGGCATTGTGGATCGAGATAATCAAAGCAACACGGTTGATAAGCGGTGAAGTTCAAAAGTGGATTTGTCAGAAGAAAATTAGAAATTGCAGTATTTCCTCAAATGTATTTCAGATATCTTCTCGACTGACACAATGAAGCTCACTTTATGCGCGAGAGTTCATTTTAAACTACATCTACAGATATTAATTCGTAGAGAAAGGTCAGGAAGTTGATTAACTTATGTTTTAAGCGAAACAGGCGGGAGAGAGAGAGAGAGAGAGAGAGAGAGAGAGGTAGATAGATAGATAAAGAGAGAGAGGGAGATAGGTAGATAGATAGATAGAGGGAGATAGGTAGATAGATAGAGAGAGAGAGAGGTAGATAGATAAAGAGAGAGAGATAGGTAGATGGATAGATAGAT
>NC_091590.1:3334818-3339818 GCF_042767895.1 Penaeus vannamei
CCTACCCACCTTCCGCCCACTCCAAACCCACCCCACTTACTCCCAATCCAAACCCACCCCACTTACTCCCAATCCAAACCCACCCCACTTCCTCCCACCCACCTTCCGGCCACTCCAAACCCACCCCACTTACTCCCACCCACCCCTTCGCCCACCTCCACCCACCCCGCCCACCCCTTCGCACCACCTCCCGAATCTCTCCGATCAGCAGAGGATCAGCGCGAGACTCCGGCGCGGTCAAGCAACATGGCCGCCAAAGGAGCATCGGGCGGCGAAGGGGATCAGGATCGAGGCCTCCCCGAGAGGAGTCGAGAGTGGGATTGGATCCCCTTCGGCGCTCGGGGATTTATGGGGCTAGAGGGAAGGGGGGAATTGGAATGTATAAATGGGTGAGAAAGAGAGAGAGAGAGAGAGGGAGGGGGAGAGAGAGAGAGAGACAGAGAGAGAGAGAGAGAGAGGGAGAGAGACGGATGGAGGAGGGAGGGGGAGAAAGAGAGAGAGAGAGAGAGAGAGAGGGAGAGAAGGATGGAGGAGGGAGGGGAGAGAGAGAGAGAGAGAGAGAGGGGGGGAGGGAGAGAAAAGGATGGAGAAGGATAGAGGAGGGAGGGGGAGAGAGAGAGAGAGAGAGAGAGAGAGAGAGAGAGAGAGAGAGAGAGAGAGAGAGAGAGAGAGAGAGAGAGAGAGAGAGAGAGAGAGAGAGAGAGCGATAGATAGATAAGAGAGATCGAGAGAAAGAGAGATACAGTAAGGAAACCGTAAAAAAGTAAAGGAAAAGAGAAACATAGAGAGAAAGAACGAGAGATCGAGAGAAAGAGAAAGAGTGGGGTGGGGGTGAGCGTGCACAACCGAAGGAAGGAAATAAGCAAAAAGGAAGAAAAACACAAACTGATGGAAAGAATAAGTAAGTTAGAAAATGGGTTTATGAACAGTCAAAGATGCCTATTTACTTTTATTGTTATATTTGATCTCATCAATATCATTATTGATATTTTCATTATTAGTAGTATTATTATCATTATCATGATTATTGCTCCTATTACTATTACTATCATTATTAATTTATTGGTAGTATTACTACTATAGTTATTATTATTACCATTATCATTTTTATTAATATTATCATCATCATTACTTTTGTCTTTGTTATCGTTATCATCATCATCATCACTATCATCTTTATTATCATTGATATAATCATCGTAACTATTAATTTAATTATTAATCTGAAAATCATAACTAGTATTTTCAGTATTGTTATAATCATAGTTTTCATTATCATTATCATAATGGTTACTATCATCATGGTATTACAATTATAACTATAGTTATTATCATTGTTATTATTATTATAGTTGTTACTGTCATTTTTCTTCCACCACTGTCATCATCATTACTATCATTATCCTCACCATAATTATCTTTAAAGTTATTTTCACCACAACACCGATGACGTCACGCACAAGGTCGGCCATATTGGACGAAAACCGCGGGAAACAGTTAGTTCGTCTCGGAAGCCGCTAGGAGGAGGACGTTTTCGTTCGAGCTGCGCAGCCGATTTGCTAATAGGGTTTTCTCGTTACTTATCTACTTATAAGGGAGTTATGGAACTTTTCCTTCTCCTTTTGGCTTTTTTTTATTCCTCTTTTGTCTTATTGTTTCCCTTTTTCTCTTCTCCTCTTCGATGTGTTTGTGTTTGATTGTTTTGTTTTGTTTGTTTGTTTGTCTGTCTGTCTGTCTATCTGTCTCTCTCTCTCTCCCTCCATCCCTCCCTCCTCCCTCCTAAGGAGGAAGAGGGAGGAAAAGGAGGAAGAGAGAGGGAAAGGAGGATAGAATGGGGGATGGGGGGTAGGGGAGGGGGGAGGGGAGTGTACAAGAGCAAGAGCGAGCGGTGAAGGAGGATGTAAGAGCAGGAGTGGGAAAGAGAAAGAGCGTGGAAGGGGGAGGGAGCGAAAGAACGAGCGATGGAGCGATGAAGGGGGGAGGGAGACGAGAACGACCCAGGAGGGGGAAGGGGGCCTAAGAGCGGGCGATGAAGGGGGGAGGGAGACGAGAACGACCCAGGAGGGGGAAGGGGGCCTAAGAGCGAGCGATGAAGGGGGGAGGGAGACGAGAACGACCCAGGAGGGGGAAGGGGGCCTAAGAGCGAGCGATGAAGGGGGGAGGGAGACGAGAACGACCCAGGAGGGGGAAGGGGGGCCTAAGAGCGAGCGATGAAAGGGGGAGGGAGACGAGAACGACCCAGGAGGGGGAAGGGGGCCTAAGAGCGAGCGATGAAGGGGGAGGGAGACGAGAACGACCCAGGAGGGGGAAGGGGGCCTAAGAGCGAACGATGAAGGGGGGAGGGAGACGAGAACGACCCAGGAGGGGGGAAGGGGGCCTAAGAGCGAGCGATGAAGGGGGGGGGGGGAGGGAGACGAGAGCGCCTGTTAGTCTCTCGAGGGCTTGCTGGCCGAGAGGAAACTAATTGCGTGCAAAATCTTTTTCTTTTTCCTCTTCTTCTGTGTCTCTCTATTCCCTCCGAAATCTTTTTCTTTTTCCTCTTCTTCTGCGACCGAATCTTCTCCTGTGTCTCTCTGTTCCCTCCGAAATCTTTTTCTTTTTCCTCTTCTTCTGTGTCTCTCTGTTCCCTCCGAAATCTTTTTCTTTTTCCTCTTCTTCTGTGTCTCTCTGTTCCCTCCGAAATCTTTTTCTTTTTCCTCTTCTTCTGTGTCTCTCTGTTCCCTCCGAAATCTTTTTCTTTTTCCTCTTCTTCTGTGTCTCTCTGTTCCCTCCGAAATCTTTTTCTTTTTCCTCTTCTTCTGCGACCAAATCTTCTTCTGTGTCTCTCTGTTCCCTCCGAAATCTTTTTCTTTTTCCTCTTCTTCTGTGTCTCTCTATTCCCTCCGAAATCTTTTTCTTTTTCCTCTTCTTCTGTGTCTCTCTGTTCCCTCCGAAATCTTTTTCTTTTTCCTCTTCTTCTGCGTCCAAATCTTCTTCTGTGTCTCTCTATTCCCTCCGAAATCTTTTTCTTTTTCCTCTTCTTCTGCGTCCAAATCTTCTTCTGTGTCTCTCTGTTCCCTCCGAAATCTTTTTCTTTTTCCTCTTCTTCTGCGTCCAAATCTTCTTCTGTGTCTCTCTATTCCCTCCGAAATCTTTTTCTTTTTCCTCTTCTTCTGCGACCAAATCTTCTTCTGTGTCTCTCTGTTCCCTCCGAAATCTTTTTCTTTTTCCTCTTCTTCTGCGACCAAATCTTCTTCTGTGTCTCTCTGTTCCCTCCGAAATCTTTTTCTTTTTCCTCTTCTTCTGTGTCTCTCTGTTCCCTCCGAAATCTTTTTCTTTTTCCTCTTCTTCTGTGTCTCTCTGTTCCCTCCGAAATCTTTTTCTTTTTCCTCTTCTTCTGCGTCCAAATCTTCTTCTGTGTCTCTCTGTTCCCTCCGAAATCTTTTTCTTTTTCCTCTTCTTCTGCGACCAAATCTTCTTCCGTGTCTCTCTGTTCCCTCCGAAATCTTTTTTCTTTTCCTCTTCTTCTGCGTCCAAATCTTCTTCCGTGTCTCTCTGTTCCCTCCGAAATCTTTTTCTTTTTCCTCTTCTTCTGCGTCCAAATCTTCTTCTGTGTCTCTCTGTTCCCTCCGAAATCTTTTTCTTTTTCCTCTTCTTCTGCGACCAAATCTTCTTCCGTGTCTCTCTGTTCCCTCCGAAATCTTTTTCTTTTTCCTCTTCTTCTGCGTCCAAATCTTCTTCTGTGTCTCTCTGTTCCCTCCGAAATCTTTTTCTTTTTCCTCTTCTTCTGTGTCTCTCTGTTCCCTCCGAAATCTTTTTCTTTTTCCTCTTCTTCTGCGACCAAATCTTCTTCCGTGTCTCTCTGTTCCCTCCGAAATCTTTTTCTTTTTCCTCTTCTTCTGCGACCAAATCTTCTTCTGTGTCTCTCTGTTCCCTCCGAAATCTTTTTCTTTTTCCTCTTCTTCTGCGTCCAAATCTTCTTCTGTGTCTCTCTGTTCCCCCCGAAATCTTTTTCTTTTTCCTCTTCTTCTGCGTCCGAATCTTCTTCTGTGTCTCTCTGTTCCCTCCGAAATCTTTTTCTTTTTCCTCTTCTTCTGCTTCCGAATCTTCTTCTGTGTCTCTCTGTTCCCTCCGAAATCTTTTTCTTTTTCCCCTTCTTCTGCGTCCAAATCTTCTTCTCTGTCTCTCTATTCCCTCCGAATTTTTTTTCTTTTTCCTCTTCTTCTGTGTCCAAATCTTCTTCTGTGTCTCTCTATTCCCTCCGAAATCTTTTTCTTTTTCCTCTTCTTCTGCGTCCAAATCTTCTTCTGTGTCTCTCTATTCCCTCCGAAATCTTTTTCTTTTCCCTCTTCTTCCGCGACCAAGTCTTCTTCTGTGTCTCTCTATTCCCTCCGAAATCTTTTTCTTTTTCCTCTTCTTCTGCGTCCAAATCTTCTTCTCTGTCTCTCTATTCCCTCCGAATTTTTTTTCTTTTTCTTCTGTGTCTCTCTGTTCCCTCCGAAATCTTTTTCTTTTTCCTCTTCTTCTGCGACCAAATCTTCTTCTGTGTCTCTTTATTCTCTCCGAATTTTTTTTCTTTTTCCTCTTCTTCTGCGACCAAATCCTCTTCTGTGTCTCTCTGTTCCCTCCGAAATCTTTTTCTTTTTCCTCTTCTTCTGCTTCCGAATCTTCTTCTGTGTCTCTCTATTCCCTCCGAAATCTTTTTCTTTTTCCTCTTCTTCTGCGTCCAAATCTTCTTCTCTGTCTCTCTATTCCCTCCGAATTTTTTTTCTTTTTCTTCTTCTTCTGTGTCTCTCTGTTCCCTCCGAAATCTTTTTCTTTTTCCTCTTCTTCTGCGACCAAATCTTCTTCTGTGTCTCTCTATTCCCTCCGAAATCTTTTTCTTTTTCCTCTTCTTCTGCGTCCAAATCTTCTTCTGTGTCTCTCTGTTCCCTCCGAAATCTTTTTCTTTTTCCTCTTCTTCTGCGTCCAAATCTTCTTCTGTGTCTCTCTATTCCCTCCGAAATCTTTTACTTTTTCCT
>NC_091590.1:3372318-3374818 GCF_042767895.1 Penaeus vannamei
GAGAGAGAAAGAGCGAGAGAGAGAGAGAGAGGGAGAGGGACAAAGAGAGAAGAGAAAGCAGAGACAGAGAGAGAGTGAGGAGAGAAAGTGAGACAGAGAGATAGAGTGAGGGCGAGAGAGAGAGAGAGAGAGAGAGAGAGAGAGAGAGAGAGAGAGAGAGAGAGAGAGGGAGAGAGAAGTGAGAGAGAGAGAGAGAGAGAAAGAGAGAGAGAGAGGGGGGAGAGAGCAGGTGAGAGAGAGAGAGAAGAGAAAGTGAGAGAGAGAGAGAGAGAGAGAGAGAGAGAGAGAGAGAGAGATTAAGTGATTAATTTTCCATTCGAAAAGAAAGAAGAAAAAGCAAATTTTATCAAATATCCCAGTTCTATGCAACACCATAATATGGATATTAACGTCCAGGATATTAGGGACTTTAAAAGAATCAGATGATGACGTCAAACAGGAGAAAAACAAGGAAGAGTTTTTTTTTTCACTATACCAATCTTAGTAAAAGGAAAAACTGGCAACTCAACCCTTACTGTGGAAGACTCCGAATAGCTGAATCACTTTTGGAAAAAAAAAATAGATATATATATATGACTACTACTAATAACAAAACGGCAATAAAGGCAACAAATCTCAATAAAATCAATAAAAAATTGTAAACAACTTTTGGAAATACGAAACAAGTACAAATAAAAGTATTAAGCGCTAAATGAATAGAATATAAAAGGGGCGATTCGGAAAACTCCAGAAGCTGCCGTTTTTTTTTTTTTTTTTTTTGTTTTGTTTTGTTTTTTTTAAGATGAAATGCACTACATATCACGTTTATTCCATTTAAATGACCTTTTTTATTTATTTACCCTAATTTAGTATCTATATGAAGACATAACCATATCTGTTTTGTTCTAGACGGAAAAATAGTAGTAGTAGAAGTAATACTTGTAGTTATGGCAGTAGCTGTTGTTGTAGTTGTAGCAGTAATAGTAGAAATAATAATAATAATGTTAGTGCTTGTTGTAGTAGTAGTAACAGTGGGAGTGTACGTAGTAGTAATGTCGACAGTGGATGTGTATTAATAGTAGCAGTGGTAGTAGTGATATTAATAGTAGTAGCAACAGTATAGCAGTAATATTAGCGACAGTAGCCATAGTAGTAATATTAGCAACAGTAGTAGTAGTAGTAATAGTAATAGTAGCAGGAGTAGTGTTAGTAGTAGTAATGTAAGTAGTAGAAGTATAGTAGCAGTAGTAGTGACAGCAGTACTAGTTGCTGTAGCAGTGATATTGATAGCAGTAGTAGCAGTGATAGTAATAGTAGTAGTAATATTAGCAACAGTAGTAGTAGTACTTAAAGTAGTAGTAGCAGTAGTAATGTTAGTAGTAGTAATGTCAGTAGTAGAAGTATAGTAGCAGTAGCAGTGATAGCAGTAGTAGTTGTTGTAGCAGTGATATTAATAGCAGTAGTAGTAGTAATAGTATTAGCAGTGATAGTAACAGTAATAGTTGGAGTACTGATATTAATAACAGTAGTAGCAGATAGTAATAGTAGCAGTAATATTAGCAACAGCAGTAGTATTATAAACAACAGTAGTAGTAGTAGTAATAGTAGCAGGAGTAGTGGCAGTAGTGATATTATTAGTAGTAGCAGCAGTGATAGTAACAGTGGTAGCCATAGCTGTAATATTTGCAACAGTAATAGTAGTAATAGTAGTAGTAGCAGAAGCAAAAGAGGGAGAAGGGGCACAGGGCGATGAAGAGGGCGAGGCAGAGGCCGCGAGAAGAAGACGAGAATCGGGGAAGAAAAGGCAATTTCCTCCAACTTTCTTTGAGGAAGAAGTTTCCTTCTTTTCTCGTGTGGGGATGGATGTTCCCTTCCCTTATCTCAATTTGTATTCTGGTTATCCTTTTTTCTCTCCTTCTTTCTTTCTCTCTCTGGCTGTGTATGTCTGTGTTTCTCTCTCTCTCTCTCTCTCTCTCTCTCATTCTCTCTCTCTCTCTCTCTCTCTCTCTCTCTCTCTCTCTCTCTCTCTTCTCTCTCTCTGCTCACCTGCTCTGTCTCTCTCTCTCTCTCTATCTGTCTATCTCGCTCCCTCCCTCTCTCTATATATATATCTATCTTTCACTCTTTATCTCAATTTGTATTCGGATTATCCTTTTCTCTCTTTTTTCTTTCTCTCTCTCTGGCTGTGTATGGCTGTGTTTCTCTTTCTCTCTCTCTCTCTCTCTCTCTCTCTCTCTCTCTCTCTCTCTCTCTCTCTCTCTCTCTCTCTCTCTCTCTCTCTCTTCTCTCTCTCTCTCTGTTTTCTTTCTCTCTTTCTCTCATTCTCTCTCTCTCTCTCTCTGCATCTCTCTCTCTCTCTCTCTCTCTCTCTCTCTCTCTCTCTCTCTCTCTCTCTCTCTCTCTCTCTCTCTCTCTCTTTCTCTCTCTTTCACACACACACACTCTCTCTCTCTATCTATCTGTCTACCTCGGTCCCTCCCTCTCTCTCTGTCAATCTATCTATCTATCTATCCTTCTCTCA
>NC_091590.1:3387318-3389357 GCF_042767895.1 Penaeus vannamei
CTATCTAAATATAAATATATCACATCTATTATCTTATCATCTATCTATCTATCTATTCTATCATATCTATCTATAAATATATCTATATATATACAACTATATATAATAAACATATACTTATATGTATATATATATATATATATATATATATATATATATATATATATATATATATATATATATATATATATATATATATATATATATATATATATATGTCATACATGCATGTCTCTCTCTGTCTCTCTCTCCTCTCTCTCTCTCTCTCTCTCTGTCTCTCTCTCTCTCTCTCTCTCTCTCTCTCTCTCTCTCTCTCTCTCTGCTCTCTCTCTCTCTCAGCTCTGTCTCTCTCTCTCACTCTCTCTCTCTCTCTCTCTATCTATATATACACCTACTCTGTCTCTCTGTATATATCTGCCTCTTAACTCATATATATATATATACTCATCTCTCATACTTTTTAAAAGAGATTTCAGACTTAGACTAAGACTAAGTATGTATCAAAAACAAGAAAAGTTTATATGTCTGTGTCTTTGCCATAATGCACAAAGTATATACAAGCTTATTAAATATATACATCTATAATGTAATTTACAAATATTAACTTAACTTATTTATAGTCATATTCTCTCCCTAAAGCCTTTTTATTTATAGATATCTATATCTATGATGTAATTTTGATATTAACTTCATTTGGTAATTATACTCTTTCACAAAAATCTTTCATCGAATTATCCAGTTTCTATATGCAGTGAACATTGATAAGATTAAAACAACGCTGATGAACATAAACAACATTATATTCTCAAAATGCTCTCCCGTACAAACTAACTTTGCTTCACTGCAACCACTCCTCTATGTTCCTTGTTGTCGATGTTAAACTAAGCTTTTAACTATTATTGCAAGTATACTAATGGCAATTTATAAGCTAGCTAGGTTTAGAGTTATGTGTTCGTGGATCGCTTTTAGGAAGGGAACAGCTGACTCTATGCTAAGCAAATGATTTATATTTGTATGTTATCTGTGTGTTTGTTGGCAAGTGGTTTGAGGAATTCTGTTATTATGGTTATTTGTTATTTCTCTGTGTCGTTTTGCTTTCTTTCTTGCTTTTTGTTTTGTTTTTGTCTCTCTCTCTTCTTTGTTTTTTTTCTGGGTTTCTTTCTCTTTTTCTCCTTCGTCTCAAATTTCTCTCTCTCTCTCTCTCTCTCTCTCTCTCTCTCTCTCTCTCTCTCTCTCTCTCTCTCTCTCTCTCTCTCTCTCTCTCTCTCTCTCTCTCTTCCCTTGTTCCTTCGTCTCTTTCCTTGTTCCTTCGTCTGTCCTTCTCGCCTAGCCTATCTATTCTTTCCTCATTATTTCTCTTCTTCCTATATATTTATATATATGCTTCAATTTCTATAATATATATCCCCTCCTTCACCTCTTGCACATAACATATATCCCTCTCTATCATTCATTCCCTAATCTCTTCCCTCCTCCTCCTTCTTCACCTCTTCCTCTCTATCATCTCCTCTTAGTCCTTATTATATCTCCTTACCCGTCTATTCATTCTATCTCCATCCCACATAGCAACTACTTCCCATCTGCATACTCCTTCTCTTTATCTCTCTCCTCATCTTCGTCCTTTAATGTATACATCTTAACACCTCTGTCCTTCTCTCTCTGTCCCCTACATGTCAACTTCCTACTTCTCCATTCTCTTCCTCTCTCTCCCTCTCCTCTCTTCGTCCCCTTGTCTCCTTCCCCTCTGTCCTTCTCTATCCAATATGTATTATTCTCTCCTCCTTCTTCTGCCTCTTACCCTCTATCTGTATATCTCCTCTTCGTCCACTTGTCTCTTCCCTCACATATCCTTTTCCCCTCAAAAGCGATTCTTATTTGGCACTCTGTTGTTTTGTTATGTGCCGAGTCTCCAGCATCTGTAGCCTTCTGGAATTTGCACGAGCACTTATTAAAATGTGTGCATTCTCTCTCTCTCTCTCTCTCTCTCTCTCTCTCTCTCTCTCTCTCCCTCTCTCTCTCTCTCTCTCTCTCTCTCTCTC
>NC_091590.1:3389857-3392357 GCF_042767895.1 Penaeus vannamei
AAAAATATTCGAAAGAGAGAAATATTCCAAAAAAAACAACAACATTCGGAAGAGATAAATGTAAAAAAATAAAGAAAAATGAAAAAAAAAAAAAAAAAAACGGGAGAGAGAAATATATATAAAAAAACATTCGGAAGAGAGAGAGAGAGAAAAAAAAATTGGAAGAGAGAAATATTAAAAAAAAAACATTCGGAAGAGAGAGAGAAAAAAAAAACATTCGGAAGAGAGAAATTCGGAAGAGAGAGAGAGAAAAAAAAAAATTCGGAAGAGAGAGAGAGAAAAAAACATTCGGAAGAGAGAAATTCGGAAGAGAGAGAGAGAGAAAAAAAAAAACATTCGGAAGAGAGAAATTCGGAAGAGAGAGAGAAAAAAAAAACATTCGGAAGAGAGAGAGAAAAAAAACATTTGGAAGAGAGAGAAAAAAAAAAACATTTGGAAGAGAGAGAAAAAAAATATTCGGAAGAGAGAGAAAAAAAAAACATTTGGAAGAGAGAGAAAAAAAATATTCGGAAGAGAGAGACACACACACACACACACACACACACAAAATTATATATATATATATATATATATATATATATATATATATATATATATATATATATATATATATATATATATATATATATATATATATATATATATCGCTTTAGGTGTTAAGAGTCAAGTGTAATATTTTCGTTTTAAAAGCAGACGAAATCGGAAGAGGAAAATAGATAGATAAAGGAGGGATTAAGAAAGAGAGGATGTGAGAGGAGAAAGGGAGGAGTGAGAGAAAAAGAAAAAGAGGAAGAAAATAGAAAAAGAAAAAGACGAAGAGAAAGAAGGAAAAAAGAAAAAGAAAAATAAGAAGGGGAAGGAAAAGAGAAAAGGAAAAAAATAGAAGTAGAGGAAGAAAAGATAAAAAGAAAGAAGAGGAAGCAAAAGGGAAAAAATGAAAAAAATGATGAAGAGGAAGCAAAATAAAATGGTAGCACAAGACGCAAATATGAAGAAGGGAAGAAGGGAGGGAAGGAAGGAAGGAAGGGGACGCGAAGGGAAGGAAGGAAGGAAGGAAGTAGGGAGGGAAGGAAGGAGGGAAGAAGGGAGGGAAGGAAGGAAGGGAAGAAGGGAGGGAAGGAAGGAAGGGAAGTAGGGAGGGAAGGAAGGAAGGGAAGAAGGGAGGGAAGGAAGGAGAGAAGAATAAAGGGAGGGAGGGGAGAAAGAGTAGTGTAGTGTGATCTGCCTAACCCAGGGGTCCCGTCCCAGTTCATCAAGTCACTCTTTTTTAGAATCCTTCCCTCCCTTGGTGCTGGCGGGAGGGGGGGGGGGGTACAGGCGCAAATAGACCTGGTTAACCCCTGTCAATTCAATCCCCTTAAGTGGTAGCGTGGGGGGGGGGGAGGGGAGACTGAATCATTAATAGGGTTGTTCCAGTGTGAATACCACTTTCTGACGTTCAGCCTAACCATATGGTAAAATACACGCTAAAAAGTAATCTAAGAAAATTACAAAAGTAAAAGAATATGTGCTAAAGGCACCTCAAATTACTGACTGCAAGTCTGGCGTCAGAGCTGAAGGCTTAAAACCCCTTAAACCTAAAAGAAAAAAAAACAAACAAAAAAAAAAAACGACAGTATAAAACCCGAGTCTGGTGACAACGAAACAGGAAAAACTAAAATTAAAAGATCACTCAGACTTCCTACATTGAAATGTTAAAAGTTACAAATAAAACAGAGAGAAACAAACCAGCCAAGTTCATTTAAAAATAAATAAATAAATAAAAGGATGTTCAAATCATTCAATAAAAATGTTCTTAAGATCACGTCCAGCTCCTATGCAAAGAATATCAGGATCTCAGTACTTAACTTATATTCTTCCGTGATCGTCTCTGTGTTCAGTTTAACAAAATTGGCGACACTGCCTGTGGTTCTAACAAAATTGGCGACACTGCCTGTGGTTCTAACAAAATTGGCGACACTGCCTGTGGTTCTAACAAAATTGGCGACACTGCCTGTGGTTCTAACAAAATTGGCGACACTGCCTGTGGTTCTAACAAAATTGGCGACACTGCCTGTGGTTCTAACAAAATTGGCGACACTGCCTGTGGTTCAACGTTTCGGAGGATAGTGAAACACACTCATTCACGTCTCGACTCGTACTGTTTATTGTTTACTTTTTCAATGCCCCGGTGACGTCAGAGGCCAAACACTTTTACAAAATATAGTCTTGCAATAAATAAGCTAAAAAGGCGCATAAAAATGAACAAAACTAAAACTAAAAGTATAAAATAGAAATCACAAGAAAAAGAAATACAATAACTAAAAAGAACGAATAAACTGTACGTAAAAATGCTTCCCCTACAACTTAAAATGAAAACTAAGTAAAAACGAGACCTCAAAACTTTACTGAATGTTATAAAAAACTAAAATGAATAAAAACTGTATGATAAAAGGGTCATTAAGATGTCTCGTTGTTAAATCATAAATAAAAATGTTTAAGTGAAAACACACAATAAAAA
>NC_091590.1:3397357-3399857 GCF_042767895.1 Penaeus vannamei
GATAATAATGATAATAATAATGATAATGATAATGATAATGATAATAATGATAATGATAATGTTAATGATGATAATGATAATGTTAATGATAATGATAATGATAATGATAATGATAATAATGATAATGATAATAATGATAATGATAATGATAATGATAATAATGATAATGATAATAATGATAATGATAATGATAATGATAATAATAATAATAATAATAATAATGATAATAATAATAATAATAATGATAATAATAATAATAATAATAATAATAATAATAATAATAATAATAATAATAATAATAATAATGATGATAAAAATAATAATGATAATGGTAATGATAATAATGATAATAATGATAATAATGATAATAATGATAATGATGATGACAACGATAATCACAAAAGCATCCCCATCAAAACACCAGGAATGATAATAATGATAATGCTTTTAATAACATTAATAACAGTAATAGCAGTAACAACAGCAATAAAAAAGACAATAATAAAAACAATGTTAATACGATTAACACTCAATGCACTATAAAACTCAAAATACTTAAACAACGATATCAATTTTCATTCCTGTCATCTCTTAAAAATCTGATAATCCATAAATTAATCCAATCAGATTAAATGTGGATTAGTGGGTTACAAAATGGCACTCAAATTTGGGTTTGGGGGTTAATTGGGGGGGGGTGGGCGGGTGGGCGGTAGTGGGCGGGGGTGGGCGGGGGGTGGGCGTCCGTGGAGAAAACCCCGGATGTTGTTAGTAATTTGAGAGAGGAGGAAGGGGTGAGGGGAGGGAGGGTGAGGAGGTATGGGGAGGGGGCGAAGGGATGGTGAGGGGAGTGAGGGGGGAGGGAGTGAGGAGGGAGGGCGAGGGATGGTGAGGGGAGGGAGGGAATAAAGGGGAGGGGAGGCGAGGGGATGGTGAGAGAGGGGGGAAAGGGGGAAAGGGGGTAGGGGGAGGGTGAAGGGAGAGTGGGGGGGTAGGGGGGGGTTTGGATGGTATGAGGCGGAGGAAAGAGAAATGGGGGAAAAAGAGAGGAAGACGAGGGGAATGAGGAGATAGGAGAAGGCGATAAGAAGAAAAAAAGGGATGAGGAAGTGGAGAGAGAGAGAGAGAGAGAGAGAGAGAGAGGGGGAAGGAGGGGAAGGGAAGAGAAAAAGAGAGAGAGGAGGAAGGATAAAATCAGAGGAGGAGTGAAGGGAAGAAAGGTCATGACCGAGAGGAAGAGGAGAGGAAAGAGAGGGAGAGAGAGGGAGAAGAGGAGAGAAAGGGAGAGAACAAGAAAGGTCATGAATGAGAGGGAGAGGGAGAGGGAAGGGAGAGGGAAAGGAAGGGAAGTCATGAGGAAATAGATGAGGTTGGTCATAAGGAGGACGGGAAGGGGGGGGGGGAGGGAGTGGGTGTGTTGAAAGGTCAAACTCACTGACCTTCCATTTATTTGTCAATGACCTTTCATAAATTTATATACGAATCCATTTATCTTTTTTGTTTTTTTGGTTTTATTTGTATTTTCGCATATTTTCCTCCCTTGTATGATACTTATCGCTTTTTTCATTTCTTTGTTTCGTTTTCTGTCTTTTCCTTTTTATCGTGTCATGTTTCGTTTGTTTGTTAATCTCCGCTTCTTTACTAGTGTATCTTTATCTTCCTCTCTCTTTTACTTACACAACAATATCACATAACAAGAGAAACCTTTTATTGCACAACACACTTTCACCACAAACATATAACACTTGTTACGAAATAATACCATAATAACACCAGCAATGCAGCTTTCACACACACAAACACACGCAGACACTCACTCACTCCTCACAACTCTCACTCATGCACCACACACTACGACCACAAAGCACACACACACACCCCTACTCACTCATTACCACACACACACACACACACACACACACACACACACACACACACACACACACACACACACACACACACACACACACACACACACACACACACACACACACACACACACACACCCCCCAAACCCCACACACACCACCACAACACACACACAAACACACACTCACTCACTCACCCCACACACATACAAACGCAACACCTAAACCGATCACGAACAACCCACACAACAACACGACACACACACCATCCACGAAGCAACACCACACAACAACACGACACACACACACACCATCCACGAAGCAACACCACAACAAACACGACACACACACACACAACACCATCCACAAAAAACCACACCACCACACACACACAAACACACCACCCCCACGAAGCAACACCACACAACAACAGAAAACACAACCCCCAAAGCAACACCAGACCAACACGACACACACACACAACACCATCCACGAAGCAACACCACTCACACACACACACACACAAACACACAACACCATCCACGAAGCAACACCACACAACACCACACGACGGAGGACAATGGCCAATAACGTTAGCCAACCACTTCACAAACAATTAAGCATCATTAGAACTA
>NC_091590.1:3402357-3409857 GCF_042767895.1 Penaeus vannamei
CCCTCCTCCTCCCCACCTCCTCCTCTGTCTCCCCTCTTCCTCCCCCTCATCCACTAAAGCCAAAACGATCCTGCAGCTTAACCGAAACACGACAAAATGACCTTAAAAGTATCAATGGTTTCGAGTTTCCATTGCACACGACCTTAAATGACCTCGAATGACCTTGAACGACTTCGAACGACTTTAGCCAATAGGCAGTCGTTCCTGAGTGGTACTAGAGATATAAATACGTAGGAGGGGAGAGAGAGAGAGACGAGAGAGGGGGGAAGAGAATGTGAGCAAGGATAAAGGAATGGAGAGGAAGAGAGAAAGAGAGAGAGATATATATAAATTGATAGATAGATAGATAATCGATCGATCGATAGTTATATAGATAACGAGATAGAGAAATAGAGATACAGTTATAGATAGATAGATGGATGAATAGATAAATAGAGAGACAGATAGAGATAGATAGTTAGAGATAGATCCCTTCCTCCTTCCCTCCCCCCCCTCTCTCTCTCAACCGCCGGAAGCGTATTTACCTCCCCCCACCACCTACCCCTCCCTCCTCCCTCCCCTCCCTACAAAACCCAATTTTTATGCAGTTGCAAAAAAGTTAGCATTGTTGTCATGAAGCTGCAATTTGAAGGTCATTTTCACGAACTGCCTATGTTGTTTTCTGCCTATGTTCCCTGTTCTATTTGCCTCGTTTGCTGTTCTCTGTTATTCCCTATTCCATTTTCCTTGTTTGTTGTTCACTGTTCCCTATTTTCTTTTTTATTGCCTCTTCTTCTTTTTCGTTTTCTTCGTCTTTTTTATCATTATCACTGGTATTATCATTATCATTATTGCTGTTATTGCTGTTATAATTATTATTTTTATTGTTTTTTTTATTGCCATTGCCATTATTATCATAACAATAACAATTTTGATAATGATAGTCATTACAACCATTATCATAATTATCATCATTATCAATATTATTATTATCATTAGTATTATGATACTTATAGCGATAATGATAATAGTTATGATAATAATGATTAACATTGCTAATAATAGTAATGATAATGATAATGATGATGATAATAATAATAGAAATAATAGTAACAATGATAATAATAAGGATAATGATTATGATTATCATTATTATCATTAATATCATTATTATCATGGGATTATTATTATCTTCAATATCATACTCATTATAAACGTTATGACCAATCATTGTTATAAGCATTTTTGATTAGGATAATCATAATTAATATAACAGTCATTTTCGACCTTACAATATCACCAACAAACAAACAAACGAAAAACAGATCATGTGAATGATTTGCTTAAACATGCATAATCATCATGATATGCAAATGAAACATGCAATTAATGAATAAAATCACCTGTTGCTTACACCAAAACTACACTGGAATTCTAACATTTTGATTTATGTATTTCCTTATTTAGACATCTATCTTTCTTTCTATCTCATTGTTTGTTTGTTTGTTTGTTTAAGTGTCTATCTGTGTATGTGCTTAGTTTCTCTCTCTTTCTCTGTTCGTCTGTGTATGTCAACATCTATCTTTCTATCTCCTTGTTTGTTTGTTTGTTTGTTTAAGTGTCTATCTGTGTATGTGCTTAGTTTCTCTCTCTTTCTCTGTTCGTCTGTGTATGTCAACATCTGTCTTTCTATCTATCTCCTTGTTTGTTTGTTTGTTTGTTTAAGTGTGGATCTGTGTATGTTTTTAGTTTTGTATATTTTTTTTCTCCCTCTCTTTCTCTGTTCGTCTGTGTGTATGGCAGTTATCTTATCTTGTTACCACTCTCACCTTCTCTCTTTGTCTGTCTGATTCTTTCTTTCTCTCTCTCTCTCTCTCTCTCTCTCTCTCTCTCTCTCTCTCTCTCTCTCTCTCTCTCTCTCTCTTATATATATATATATATATATATATATATATATATATATATAAAATACAAACACACACACACACACACACACACACACACACACACACACACACACACACACACACACACACACATATATATATATATATATATATATATATATATATATATATTTTTTTTTTCTCTCTCTCTCTCTCTTTATTCTAGTCCCCGTTCCTCTTCTTTACGAAGAAGAAAAGAAAAAGAAAAGAAACAACGAATAATAATAATGATAATAATAATAATGATAATAATAATAATGATAATAATAATAATGATAATGACAATAATAACAATAATAACAATAATAATAATAATGATAATAATAATAATAATAGAAATAATAATAAGAAAAGGAAGAAAATAGAAAAAGGTAAAAAAAAAAAGTTTAATAATACCAAGAAAATGATAAAAGGTCAAACAAAACGAAAAAAAGAAGATAAAAAGGTAATTAAAACAGAAGAAGGAGAAAAAAAAGAAAACACCGAAGAGGAAATAGCTAACGCAAAGAAAATTCCCTTTAATTCTAAAAATAGCACAACAAAGGATAGTTGGATATTTCAGCAGAACGCGTGTGACCTCATGGGTTAGAATAACAGGGTGAGGAAAGGAGGGTGGGGAGGTGGGGAGGGTGGGGTTGGTTGGGGTGGGGTGAGGGGTTGGGTATGGGGGTTTTGGGGGGGTTTGGGTTGGGTGTGGGGGGGTGGGGAGGAGTGGGGGGGGGGTTGGGAGGAGAGGGTGGGGTTGGGGTGGGGGTTGGGGTGGGGAGGTGGGGTGGGGTGGGGAGGAGTGGGGTGGGGGGGGGGTGAGGAGAGGGGGTGAGGTGGGATGGGGTGGAAAAAAGAAAAAAAGGGGTGTGAGGGAATAGGATGGGGTGGGGGGAAGGAGTGGGTTGGGAGATGGGGTCGGGTGGAAAAAGGATTGTGGTGTTGGGGGGAAACGGGGTTTGGGGGGGGGTGTAGTGGGGAAGGGGATGGGGAAGAGTGAGGTGAGAAGTAGTGCGGGTGGACGAGTTAAAAAGCGTGGGATGATGGGGTGAGGTGGCTAGGAAGAGGAAATAAGTGAGTTGAAAATTGGGGAAAAAAAACCAGATGGGGGGGAGGCAAAAAAGGGTGGGGGGGGGGGGTGAAAGGAGGTGAAGAAAGGGTAGAGAAAGGGTGAGGCAGGAGAGGGGGTAGAATAGGGAGAGACAAAGGGTGGAGTGAGGGGGTGAAGTAGCGGAGAGTATGGTGGGAGGGTGGGGTGGGAGAGATTAAGAAATTGTTTGATGGGATAAAGTGGGGATGGAGAGAGAGAGAGAGAGAGAGAGAGAGAGAGAGAGAGAGAGAGAGAGAGAGAGAGAGAGAGGGAGAGAGAGAGAGAGAGAGAGAGAGAGAGAGGGAGAGAGAGAGAGAAAGAGAAAGGAGAAGGAAAGAGAGAGAGAGAGAGCGAGAGAGAGAGAGATAAAGAAAGAAAGAGAAGCAAAAATAAAAATAAAAAGACAAAAAAGGATATCAAACACTCTCTCTCTCTCTCTGTCAAGAAAGAAAAATTAACACACATATATTATAAAAGAAATCCAGGAAAAGAAAACATATATAGCCCTCTTTTTCTCATTTGACTTTTTCCTCTCTCTGTTGCACGCTATCCGGATGCAGCTTCTATTTTATCACTTTTCTGTGTTGGGTTTAAAGGGGAAGGTCTGAAAGACGACAATAAAGAGGAGACGAAAGAATGAGAAAGAGAGAGAAGCAGAGAAGAGAAGAGAAGAGGGAGAGAGAGAGGGGAGAGAGAGAGAGAGAGAGAGAGAGAGAGAGAGAGAGAGAGAGAGAGAGAGAGAGGGAGAGAGAGAGAGAGAGAGGAGAAAGAGAGAAAGAAAGAGAAAGAAGAGAGAGAAGAGAGAGAGAGAGAGAGAGAGAGAGAGAGAGAGAGAGAGAGAGAGAGAGAGAGAGAGAGATGAAAAGAGAAAGAAAAGAAAGAGAGAAACAGAGACAGACAGAGAGAGAGAGAGAGAGAGAGAGAGAGAGAGAGAGAGAGAGAGAGAGAGAGAGAGAGAGAGAGAGAGAGAGAGAGAGAGAGGAGGGGAAAATAAAAAAGGGAAAAAAAATTTGGAGAGAACAGTAAATGCATGCAGATATAACCGTAAATACACACGCACAAGCAGACACAGTCACATATAGATGTAGAGACAAAGGCACACACGTACATAAACACATACAACCAAACTCTCTCACACACACACGTACACGCATCCAATCAAACACACCCATACAATTAAACACACACAAACACTTGCACACATACAACCAAACACACACAAACACTTACACACATAAAACCAAACACACACAAGCACTTACACACATACAATCAGAACAAAAACATACACACATACAATCAAACACACACAAACACTTACACACATACAATTAAGCACACACATACAATCAATCACACACAAACACTTACACACATACAATCAAACACACACAAGCCCCAACACATATAATCAGAACAAACACATACATACATACAATCAAACACACAAACAATTACACACATACATTAAAACAAACACAAAACAAACACTTACACACATACAATTAAGCACACACATATAATCAAACAAAAACACACTTACAAATAAAACCCAAACAAAATACAATCAAGCACACACACACACACACACACATACAATCAGAAACAAAAACAAACACACACACATACAAACAAACAGACAAAACCCGAAAAAACCCGCCATCCACATTTACACACATACAGTCAGACACAAACATACACACGTACACACAACAAACAAACAGACAAAATCCCAAATAACCCGCCACCCAAACTCACACACAAAAAAGGATCATGCAACAGCATCCCATAACTCAGTCACTGTGAATGACCTTGACCTGCTCTCCCATTCCTCTTTGTGAACTTCCCGGAAAGCTCAGGTCCTCATGACTACATGACAGGACTTCCGCATGACACGCTGGTGATACATGCGTTTTATCCACGCTCTGTCGGAAGGGTGGAGGACCGTGTATGGTACGGGCGACAGGTACAGAGTGGGGTGGGGGGGAGGCTAGGTCAGGAGCAAGTCGAGGAGGTGTCATGGTGTCTATTTTGATGATTTCGATGATTGTTCAATGAAGATATGGCCATTAAAGTCATTATTTCTCATCTTTTTTTTGGAAATTGAAAAGACCAGTACGATCTTCCTCCTCCTCCTTCTTTTCCTTCTTCATCATCATCGTCGTTATTATTATCATCATCATTATTATCATCATCATCATCGTTATCATCGTCATCATTTTCTTCTCCTCTTCCTCCTTCTTCATCTTGAAGAATGGAGAAAAAAACACTCTACCGTGTTGATACTATGGAAGAAAAACCCACAATGCACAAACTGGATTTATTGAAGAAAGTGAGACAACAGTTTCGGAATCGTCATTCTTCATCTTC
Source organism: Penaeus vannamei (assembly GCF_042767895.1). NCBI lineage: Eukaryota > Metazoa > Arthropoda > Malacostraca > Decapoda > Penaeidae > Penaeus > Penaeus vannamei. The sequence goes on from NC_091590.1 coordinate 3,407,728, forward strand.
TTCTGTCAGTGGTGTCTGGAATGGAGGGTGACAAAAAGAGGAAAGGCAAGATCATTAGCAACTCGAGGAGGTGTCATGGCGTCTATTTTGATGATTTTGATGATTGTTCAATGAAGATATAACCATTAAAGATAATTTTTCCCATCCTTTTGGAAAAAAAACAATACGATTCTCTTCCTTCTTTTTCTTCTTCTTCATCATCGTCATCGTTATCGTTATCGTCATCATCATTATCATCATCATCATCATTATCATCATCTCCTTCATCTTCTCCTCCTCCTCCTTCATCTTATTCTGCCAATGGCGTCTGGAATGGAGGGTGACAGAAAGAGGAAAGGCAAGATCAGTAGCAACTCGAGATGTCATGGCTTCTGATTCTATATTTTGGAAAGAAAGGCACATAGAATTTATTTTGATGACGTCACAAAAGTTAGGGATGCTTTGTGAATATGGTCTATCATTTTGATCTTTTCAATTTTCAAAAAGAATAAAAAACAATGATTTTAATAATCATATTACCACTGAACAATCATCAAAATACCCCTGTGGGATGCCATGAACCTCGAGTTACTACTGATCTAGTCTTCCCCGTGTTCAGAGACGGACGAAAGTCGTGTCATGAACTGAAGCTTCGAAGCGGTCTTGGTCTAGTCGAATAGTGTGGTATGAAGCAAATGTTCGAAACGGCATTCGAAGCAGGTTTGCTGAAACCTTTGACCGTGACTGTACGTACGTGTAAGTGTGGGCGTATCGATGTACATACATGGGTGTACGTGATATATGTGGGCTAGTACGACGATATGCATACATGGGTATACATGACACGTGTATGTTAGTGATTATATATCAACATATATTCATATGGTGTAGAGGGAACGTGAGTATTAGAGTGTGCTTACGGGATACAAAAATAGATGTAAATAAAATGTATACACGTGTGCATATGTTAAAATAATTAGATAAAGTGAGAACATATGATGGAATAATAACGTAAAGTGTCACAGCAACCCAAGGTATCTTTGCATAGGTAGATCCAATCCATTTTGATGAAAATCCTAGTTGGCAACTTCCGAACTCCCTTCTCAGCACCCTCTCTCATTGGAAACATAAATTATGACTTCTATTTCTTTTTTCTTGGTTTCTTCTCCGATATACTTTTTTGTTATTGTTATTATTGAACTATTTTCAAACAAAATGCAATGAAATAACACTTACCATAAGACATTGGGCAAATTTTCAGGGTAAAATTAAAGGGGGCGGAGCTTATGACGTCATCCCGTTTAGCCAATGAGAGTACACCGCGAGATATCAGATATAACTAGATACTTAATTATTTGCATCATTTACTCGATTTTGTTATAATCACCAGAAGTAAAATCCAAATTCCCCTCTTGTATTTATGATAACAAAGAGTTTCTTATCATTAACAGCCATCAGAATACTCTTGGAAAAAAAAGTAAATTTATTTTTTGGGTTCAAAACAGGAACGGGAGGGAGGGAAGGTAGGAGGAAGGAGGGAGGGAAAGAGGGAGGGAATGTGGGAGGGAAGGAAGGAAGGAAAGACTGAGGGAGGGAGGGAAGGAAGAAAGGAAGGAAGGTGGGAGGAAATGATGGAAGGAAGGAGGGAGGGAAGGTGGGAGGGAAGGAAGGAAGGAAGGAGGGAGGGTGGGAGAAGGAAAGGAAGGAAGGAAGGAAGGAGGGGGGGGGTGGGGGGGAAAAGGAGGAAAGAATGGGGAGGGGAGAGAGGGAGGGAAGGCGGAGGAAGGAAGGAAGGACTGAGGAAGGGTGGGAGGGAAGGAAGAAAGGAAGGGGGGTGCGAAGGGAAGGAGGGAAGGAGAGAGGGAAAGAAGGAAGGACTGAGGGAGGGTGGGAGGAGGGAAGGAAGGAACGAAGGAGGGAGGGAGGAAATTCTAAATGGAAGTGGAACTACCTGGTTAAATGTACCTTGCAGTGCGCAGTATTCTTTGACAAAGAGACATACTTAATAAAAATAAATTTGAAATAAACTCCCACGTCATTTCAATTATCATACAGACATTAAACATAAATACAATTACAAATTCACTCAGATAATATCTAAATAAATTAGATTGTTATCAAGATGTATATATTTTCCTTTTAATTTCTACT
>NC_091590.1:3415921-3418421 GCF_042767895.1 Penaeus vannamei
AGGGTTTTGGGGGGTGGGGGGTAGTTAGGAGATGAGGGTTGTCGGGGGTGTAGGAGGGGGGCGGGGTAGTTAGGAGATGAGGGTTGTTGGGGGGGTGGGGGGAGGGGGGGAGGGTAGTTAGGAGATGAGGGGTTGTTGGGGGTGGGGGAGGGGGGGGTAGTTAGGAGATGAGGGTTGTTGAGGGTGGGGTGGGGGAGGGAGGGGGATTAGTTAGGAGAAGAGGGTTGTTGGGGTGTGAGGAGGGGAGCAGAAGGGAAGTTAGGAGATGAGGGTTGTTGGGGTAGGGAGGAAGGGGGGGTAGATGGGAGATGAGGGTTGTTGGAGGTGGAGGGGAGGGGAGGGGGGAGTAGTTGGGGAGATGAGGGTTGTTGGGGGTAGGGGTGGGTGGAGGGGGAGTAGTTAGGAGATATGAGGGTGCTATTGGGGGTGGGGGAGGGGGGGGGTAGTTAGGAAATGAAAGTTGTTGGGGGTGGGGGCAGGGGGGGTAGTAGTTAGGAGATGAGGGTTGTTGGGGGTGGGGGAGGGGGGGTAGTTAGGAGATGTGAGGGTTGTTGGGGGGTGGGGGAGGGAGGGTAGGTTAGGAGATGAGGTTGTTGGGGGTAGGGGTGGGGAGGGGGTAGTTAGGAGATGAAAGGGTTGTTGGGGGTAGGGGGAGGGGGTGGGGGTGGTTAGGAGATGAGGGTTGTTGAGGTGGGGGGGGAGGGGGTGGTAGTTAGGAGATGAGTGTTGTTGAGGGGGTGGGGGGCAGGGGGAGGTGGGGGTAGTGGAGGAGATGAGGGTTGTTGGGGGTGGGGGAGGGGGAGGGTGGGAAGGATAGGAGATAAGGGGCTAATGGGGGTGGGGGCAGGGGGTGGGAGGGGGTAGGTTAGGAGATGAGGGTTGTTGGGGGGTGGGGGCAGGGGAGGGGGGGGTAGTTAGGAGATGAGGGTTGTTGGGGTGTGGGGAGGAGGGTAGTGAGAGATAAAGGGGTGAGTGAGGAAGATGAGGGTTGTTGAGGGTGGGGGAGGGGTGGGGGAGGTGTAGTTAGGAGATGAGGGTTGTTGGGGGTGGGGGAGGGGAGGTAATTAGGATGATGAGGTTGTTGGGAGGAGGTGGGCGAGGGCAGGGTGGTGGGAGATGAGAGGTTGTTGAGGGGTGGGGGGGTAGTTAGGAGATGAGGGTTGTTGGGGGTGGGGAGAGGTAGATGGGGAGATGAGGAGTTGTTGGGGTGGGGGAGGGTGGGGGGTAGTTAGGAGATGAGGGTTGTTGGGGGTGGGGGAGGGGAGGGTAGTTAGGAAGATAAAGGTTATTAGAGTGGGAAGGAAGTAGTTAAAATGAGGAATTGTTAGGAGTGGGAAGGGAGTAGTTAGGAGAATGAGGAATTATTAGAGGTAGAAGAGAGTAATTAAGAGGAATAAGGAATTGTTAAGTAGAGAGGGAGGGTGGTTAGGAGATGAGGTTGTTAGGGGGGTGGAGAGAGGTAATTAAAGAGATAAGGGAGTTGTTGGGGTAGAGGGAAGAGGTAGTTAGGAGATGTAGGGATTGTTAGGGGTGGGGTAGGGGGAGGGGAGAAATTGTTTGGGAGATAAAGGAGTTGTTAGGGTAGAGGAAGAGAGAGGGGTAGTTAGGGAGATGAGGGATTGTTGGGGGGTGGGGGGAGGGGGATGGGGGGGTAGTTAGGAAATGAAAGTTGTTGGGGGTGGGGGCAGGGGGGGTAGGTGTAGTTAGGAGATGAGGGGTTGTTGGGGGTGGGGGGAGGGGGTAGTTAGGAGATGAGGGTTGTTGGGGTGGGGAGGGGGGTAGTTAGGGAGATGAGGGTTGTTAGGGGGTGGGGGAGTGGGGAGGGGGTAGTTAGGAGATGAGGGTTGTTGGGGGTGGAGGGGAGGGGAGGTAGTTAGGAGGATGAAGGTGTGAGTGAGGAAGAGAGAAATGAATTAGGGAAATAAAAGGCTGTTGGGGGTGGGGAGGGGGAGGGGGTAGTTGATGGGAGATGAGGGTTGTTGTGGGTGGGGTAGGGGGAGGGGAGGGGGGTATTTAGGAGATGAGGTTGTTGGGGGTGGGGAGGGGGAGGGGTAGTTAGGGAGATGAGAGGGCTGTTGGGGGTGGGGGAAGGGGGTGGGGGGTAGTTAGGAGATGAGGGATTGTTAGGGGGTAGAGACGAGGAAGATGAATTAGGAGATGAGGGTTGTTTAAGGGGAGGGGGAGTGGGAGGGTAGTTAGAGAGCGAGGGTTGTTGGGAGGGGAGGGAGGGGATGGAGTTAAGGATTGAGGGTCATATGGATTTTAGTGCCACCTCTTCACCCTGATGGAGTTGTGCACGGGGGGGGGGGGGTCTTGTCCTCGAGGAATATCCAAGCTTAATCTCGTGTGAGTTAATTGGATTATCGGTTCGGGAGCGTTGGACTTAATTATCATTCCAGGAGTTCGGGTTGGGGGGGGGTGGGGGGGAGTGCCAAAAGACGTCTGAGGAGGTATGCTGTGTCTGCTGAGCTACGGTGCGGGGTCTTCTGGCACTGGCACT
>NC_091590.1:3438421-3440921 GCF_042767895.1 Penaeus vannamei
TCTTTCTTTCTATATTCATTTGTCTATTTATTCATTCATCTATGTCATTGTTCCTTCTCTTCCTCTTTTTCTTCCTTTGTAATTCTTTTTTATTATTATTATTATTATTATTTTACAAAATCCTCTTTATGAAAATATCTGAAAAAATTATATCATTATATCATTATATATATCCCTACCATTACGATACTGAGCACTATTATAATTTTCACTATACCTCACTTTCTCTCTCTCTCTCTCTTTCTCTATCTATATATCTCACATCTATCTATCTCTATCGATCTCTATCTATCTATCTCTATCTATCTGTCTATCTATCTATCTATCTCTATCTATCTCTGTATCTATCTATCTCTGTATCTATCTATCTCTGTATCTATCTATATCTGTATCTATCTATCTCTGTATCTATCTATCTCTGTATCTATCTATCTATCTATGTATCTATCTATCTATCTCTGTATCTATCTATCTATCTCTGTATCTATCTATCTATCTCTGTATCTATCTATCTATCTCTGTATCTATCTATCTATCTCTGTATCTATCTATCTCTGTATCTATCTATCTATCTCTGTATCTATCTATCTATCTCTGTATCTATCTATCTATCTCTGTATCTATCTATCTATCTCTGTATCTATCTATCTATCTATCTATCTATCTCTATCTCTCTCTATCTATCTATTTATTTATCTATCTATCTCTATATCTATCTATCTCTATATCTATCTCTGTCTCTCTATCTATCTATCTATCTATCTATCTATCTATCTCTATCTCTCTATATATATCTCTATCTATCTATTTATCTATCTATCTCTATCTATCTATCTGTCTATCTATCTCTCTCTATCTATCTCTCTCTATCTATCTATCTCTATCTATCTCTATCTATCTATCTCTATCTATCTATTTATCTATCTCTATATCTATCTATCTCTATATCTATCTCTGTCTCTCTGTCTATCTGTCTATCTATCTATCTATCTATATCTCTCTGTCCCTCTTTCTCCATCCCTCACCATACCACTTTCTCCCTCCTTATCCTCAGTCGCAACTCCAATGCTATAGAGACCATTTTCCCATCCCACATCATGAGAAACTCGCAAAGCTTTAACGACGAGCGAATGGCGACAGTAAATACCTTATAAAGAAGAGAATAATGGATAAGAACATGAAGGGAGAATGAGAAAGGTGATAAATAAGATGATGGTGATAGTAAGTGATTATAGGTGAATAAGTAAAAGGAGAGAGATAAGAATTTAACATGTTGAGTTCCATTTTCTACTCCCTCTCTCTCTCTCCCTCTCTCTTCCTCCCTCCCTTCCTCCCTCTCCTGGCTTTGCACACTGTAGACCTCCCGTTATCCCTTCCCTCCTTTATCCACTCCCTTTTTACTTTTCTCCCTCCCATCCCCCTCCTCCCCCACCATCCACTCCCTCTTAACTCTCTCCCTCCCCCCCCCACTACCTACCTCCCACCAACCTACTCCCTCTTACCTCTCTCTCCTCCTCTCCCTACCCCTCCCCCCCACTACCTATTTCCTTCCTCATCTCTCTCCATCCTCTCCTTCCTCCTCCTCCCCACTACCCCCACCCTCTTACCTTCACTCCCTCACTCTCCCTCCTCCTCCCCACAACCTACTCCCCTCTTCTTACTCCTCCCCTCTCCCCCCACTATCCCTCTTACCTTCCTCCTCCTCCCCTCCCTCCCTCCTCCCCCACTACTGCTCCACTCCCCTCTTACCTCTCTCCCTCCCTCCTCCCTCCCCTCCCCCCACTACCTACTCCCCTCTTAACTCCCTCCCCCCCCCACTATCCCTCTTGCACCCTTCCTCCCTCCCTCCCTCCTCCTCCCCCACTATCCACTCCTCTTACCTCTCTCCCTCCCTCCTCCCTCCTCCCCACTACCTACTCCTTCTGTACACTCCCCTCCCTCCCCTCCCTCCCGTACCACACTCTACCTAACCCCCCACACTACCCCCACCCTCTTACCTCCCTCCTTTCCCTACCCCTCCCCACTCCCTGCCCCTTCCCCCTCCCTACCCCTCCCCCCCACTTACCCCTCTTACCTTCCTCCCTCACCATCTTACGACTCATCATATTCCCTTTGAAATAGATTCGGTGCATCGTCTATTAGCCTGGTCTTGTTCGTCTGTTTATGGAGTGGTTGAGTGGTCGATAGACTGTGTTCCTACTACTCGGTTCTATTTCTCTCTCTCTCTCTCTCTCTGTCTGTCTGTCTGTCTGTCTGTCTGTCTGTCTCTCTCTCTGTCTGTCTCTCTCTCTATCTCTGTCTGTCTGGCTCTCTCTCTGTCTGTGTGTGTCTCTCTCTCTCTCTCTGTCTGTCTGTCTGTCTGTCTCTCTCTGTCTGTCGGTCGCTCTCTCTCTCTGTCTGTCTGTCTCTCTCTGTCTGTCTGTCTCTCTCTCTCTCTCTCTCTCTCTCTCTCTCTCTCTCTCTCTCTCTCTCTCTCTCTCTCTCTCTCTCTCTCTCTCTC
>NC_091590.1:3450921-3455921 GCF_042767895.1 Penaeus vannamei
AAATGAAGAGGAAGAGGGATATGAAGAAGAAGGAGGGAGAAGGAAAAAGGGGGGGGGAAGTAAAGAGGAAGAGAGAAATATAGAGGAAGAGAGTGATAAAGAAAATATAGATAAAGAGGAAGAGAGAGAAAGAGTAAGAAAGAAGGAAAGAGGAAGAGAGTAGTAAAGAGGATAAGGGATAAGAGACAGAGGGACGCGAAAGGAGGAAAGGGGAAGAGGTGATGATGATAGAGAAAGGGGAGAGAGAGAGAGAGAGAGAGAGAAGAGAAAAGGGAGAGAGAGAGAGAAGAAGAAAGAAAGAAAGAGAGCGAGAGACAGACAGACAGAGACAGTGTGAGAGAAGAAATAGAGATAAGAGTGATAAAGAAGGAAATAGGGATAAAGTGAAGAAATAAGATGAAGGAAAAAGTAAAGGAAATAAACATCGCAAGAAAAAGGAAAAGAGAGATAAACAGCGATAATAAGGAAGGACGAAAAAGCAATAAAAAAGAGAGAAAACTGAAAACCGATAAAACCAGAGAACAAGCAAGAGAAAAAAGAAAGGGAGATGCAAATATTGATAAAAGAAGGAAGAGGGAGAAGCAATAAAGTAATAATTAAGAGAAAAAAGAAATGAAAAAGGGAAGATTGAAACTGAAGTAATAATGAAGAAAAACAAAAAAAAAAGAAAAAATAACAAGCGAAGAGGGGGATAGAGAGGGATGAAAATAAAGGAGAGGGGAGAGAAAATGGAATAATGATTAGCGAAAAACGGGAATGAGAGAGGAGAAAGAGGGGGCAAGAGTAATAATGAGAGCCGACTAATTGCGAAAAAGGGAATAGAAGGAAAGAGGATAAAAGGGGGAGGAGGAATTAAAGAGAGAAAAAATAGCGAAAAAGGAAGAGGAGAAAGAGGCAATAAATATGTGGCGATGGTATTAACGAAGAAAAGGGAAAGATAACGTAAAAAAAATAATTAATTAATAAACAGATTTAAAAAAAAAATAGGAAGAAGAGGAAAATGGATAAAAATGTACAAAGCAAAATAACAAAAATATGTGAATTAGGAAAGAAATTCATAAGAAAAAGAAAACAGAGAAAAAAAAATCACAATTAAAAGAAAAAAGTCAAGAAATAGATTTTTTAAAAATAGAAAATAAAATAAAGGAAAGAAGAAGCAATTAGTGGATAAAAGAGAACATAGAAAATTAATAAAGAAATAAATTAATATATAAAAAGGAGAAAAGAAAAGAAAGATTAAAGATATAAGAACAAAAGAGAAAAAGAGAGCGAAAAAAAAACAAGAAAAAGAGAAAGAAAGAGACCAGAGGGAAGGACACAGGCAGAACGAAAGAAAGAGAGAGAGAGAGACAGAACAAGAAAAAGAGAGAGAGGGAGGGAGATAAAACAAAAAATAAGAGAAAAAGAAAGAAACCACTCGAGACCGAGAGAACGAAAGAGAGAGAGAGAGAGAACGAAAGAGAAAGAGAGAGAGAGAACGAAAGAGAAGGAGAGAGAGAGAGAGAGAGAGAACGAAAGAGAGAGAGAACAAGAAAAAGAGAAAGAAAGAGACCAGAGGGAGGGACACAGGCAGAACGATAGAAAGAGAAAGAGAGAGAGAGAGAGACAAAACAAGAAAAAGAGAAAGAAAGATAGAGAGGGGGGGAGACAAAACAAGAAAAAGAAAGAGACCGAGAGAAAGAAAAAAATATAGAGAACGAGAGAGAGAAAGAGAATAGAGAACGAGAGAGAGAAAGAAAGAAACCACTCGAGAACGAAAGAGAGAGAGAGAGAGAGAGAGAAGCCAATAAATGAGGTCTTTTCGAAGGGGGGGAAGGGGACCTCACTTCGCTCTTCGATACACGACTCCTCAGAAAAATGTTATTGGGTGCGGAGTCCCTCGCTCCCTGGCCGGAATTGGGGCGAAGGAGAGGGGGTGGGGGTGGGGAGAGGGGGAGGGGGTGGAGGGTGGGGGAGTAGAAGGGTGGGAGTGGAGAGGGGAGGGGGTGTGGAGAAGGGGGTGGAATGGTGGGGGAGAGGGATGGAAGGGTAAGAGGAGGGGTGGGGTGGGGGGTAGGGAATTGGTGCGAAAAGAGGGGGTGGGTGGGGGGGGAAGGAGAGGGGGTAGGGGGTGGGGGTGCGGGAGGGGAAGGATGGTGGAGGAGGGGGAGGGGGAGGGGGTGAGGGAGAGGAGGATGGGGGATGAGGGGTGGGGGAGAGGGATGGAAGAGGTAAGAGGAGGGTGGGGATGGCAGGGGTAGGGAATTGGTGCGAAAAAGGGGCGGTAGGGGGGAGAAGGAGGGAATGGGAGAGGATTGGGGGAAGACGTAGGGGAGGGTGGGGAGGGGGAGGGGGGTGGAATGGTGGGTGAGGAGTGGGAGGGGGAGGAGGGGGAGAGGGAGGGAATGGGGGGTGGAGGGGGAGGGAAGGAAGGAGGGAGGATTGGGTGAGGGGAGGGGTGAGAGCGGGGAGGGAATGGGGGTGGAGGGGGAGGGAAGGAAGGGTGAGAGGGAGGGAAGAGGAAAGAGGTAAGGAAGAGGAGGGGAGGATTGGGGGAGGGGGAGGGAAGGGTGAGAGGGTAAGGGTGGGGATAAGGGGGAATTGGTACGAAAGAGGGAGGTAGGGAGTGGGGGTGGGGGTGAGGGTGGGATTGGAGGGGGTAGCTTGCTGGAGGGTGTGAGGGGTGAATGGTGGGTGAGAGAGAGAGAGCGACAGACAGAGAGAGAGAGGGCGATAGAGACAGACAGACAGAGAGAGAGAGAGAGAGAGAAAGTCAGACAGACAGAGAGGCAAACAGAGTAAGTACAAGCGAGGAAAAGAATCGTATAAGAAAATACTTTGACCAATACAACTACAAAACAAAATTTATAAATAAAAATGAAAGAAACCCAAAAATAAAGAAAACAAGAAGAAAAAGAAATAAGAAAAAATAAATGAACACACCAATTCATTTTTTTCCTTCCTCCTCCCCGCTCTCTCTCTCTCTCTCTCTCTCTCTCTCTCTCTCTCTCTCTCTCTCTCTCTCTCTCTCTCTCTATCTCTCTCTCTCTCTCTCTCTCTCTCTCTCTGTCTGTCTGTCTGTCACTCCCTCTCCCTCCCTCCCTCCCTCCCCCCCTCTCCCTCTCCCTCTCCCTCTCCCTCTCCCTCTCCCTCTCTCTTTCTTTCTTTTTTAAGAAACAAAAGAGAGAGGCGAGAGAAAGAATGACAGGAGAGAAAGATAATCAAGACAGCCTCCCTTTTCCTCCTTAAAAGAACAAACACAACAAAGAGGGTGTAGAGTGAGAGACAATTTGGAGAAGGAAGGGGAGATGGGGGAGAGATAAGGGAGAAAGGAGATGAATGAGAGACAGAGGAGGAGAGAGAGAGGGAGGAATGGTGAAAAGGGGGAGGTGAGGGAGAGGGAGAGGTGGGTGAGAGACAGAGAAGGGGAGATAGAGGGAAGTAAGAAAGAAGGGGAGATGGATGAGAGACAGAGGGAGGAATGGTGATGAAAGGGAGGTAAGGAGGGAAGAGAAGGTGGGTGAGAGACAGAGAAGGGGAGATAGAGGGAAGTAAGAAAGAAGGGGAGATGGGTGAGAGACAGAGGAGGAGGAGATAGAGGGAGGAATGGTGAAAAAGGGAGGTAAGAAAGAAAGGGAGATGGAGGTGAGAGGTGAGGGAGAAAGGGGTGGATGAGAAATAGGATGAAAAATACGGAAGAAGGAGGGGGAGAAAAAAGGTGGAGGGAAGGTAAAGGAGAAGGGAATGGGTGAGAGATAAAAGGGGATGTATGAGTTTTAAGTGAGAAAGAGAAGTTGGATGAGAGAAAGAGGAAGGTGCAAGAGAGAAGAGAGAAGTGAGTTGGATGAGAGAAAGAGAGAAGAACAAGAGTTAATATGAGACAAATGGGGAAATGGAAGAGGAAAAGAGAAACAAAAAATAAGGGAAAACAAAGGGGATAAGAGATAGCAAAGTGGAGAAGGAGAAAATGGATGTTAAATAAGGAAGAAGGAGAGGATGTGGATAGGAGAGAGAATACTGGATTAGAGGAAATGTGAGATAGGGAGAAGAAGAGAGGTAGAGATAGACGATAGAGAGGGAGAAAGAGAAATAGAAATGGATGAGAAAGAGGAGAAGTGAAGGAATAAATAAGAGAGAGAGGGAGAAGGGTGGAAATAAAGGAGAGATAGAGGAGAGAGATGATAAATTGGATAAATAGGGAGAGAGGGGGATGAGAAAAGTTTTTTTTTAATAGGAGAAGGGAGAAAGCAAGACAGAAGGAGAGGGAGGAAATAGATAAATGCTAGGAGGAGGGAAGGAGGAGAAGGAGGGGGGAGGAGGAAGAAGATGGAGCAGGAGGAGGAGGAAGAAGAGGAGGAGGAGGAGGAAGAAGAAGAGGAGGAGGAGGAGGAAGAAGAGGAGGAGGAGGAAGAAGAGGGAGGAGGAGGAGGAAGAAGAGAGGAGAAGGAGGAGGAAGAGGAGGAGAAGAAGAAGAAGAAGAAAAAAGAAAGAGGAGGACATGGAGTAGGAAGAAGAGGAGGAGGAGGAGTAGGAGAAGGGGAGACATAAAAGAATGAGGGGGGTGGGGGGTGGCAGAGAGAAAGAGAGGGGGGGATCTCTAATGATGGGTGACTCACACAACGTCAGTATTATGTGCATTTTAGCCAAGCTGGCATGAAGGGTATTGTTTGGATGTGTGATGGATGTGTGTGTGTGTGCGTGTGCGTGTGTGTGTGTGTGTGTATGTGTGATGGATGTGTGTGTGAGTGTGTGTGTGTGTATGAGTGTGTGTATGTGTGTTCATTGTTTGTCTGTCTTTTTGTTTGTGCTTTTGATCCTTCTTCTCTATTTTTGCTTTTATTTACCATTTTTTGTGTGTTTCCTTTTTGTGTTATTTGCATAATTCTATATGCGTATGTTTGTCGTTATTCTTTGTTTCTTTGCCCATGTTTGCTTTAATATTTGTCTGCGTGCATGAGGTCTGAGCGGACATGCTCATATAAAAATGTATAAAAATGAAAGCGTAATAAAAGAAAATGTAG
>NC_091590.1:3460921-3463421 GCF_042767895.1 Penaeus vannamei
AAAGATAAATAATAAATATGTCAAGCACTAAAATAAGTCTATAAATGTATTCTCATAAAGATAAATATGCCAAACACTGGAACAAATTTATGAATGCATTCTCAAAAAGCTAGATGTATTGAACACTAGAATAAGTCTATAACTGCATTCTCAAAAAAATAAATATGCCAAACACTGGAACAAGTTTATAAATGTATTCTCAAAAAGCTAGATGTATCGAACACTAGAATAAGTCTATAAATGTATTTTCAAAAAGATGAATACGTAAAACACTGGAACAAGTTTATGAATGTATTGTCAAAAGATAAATAATAAATATGTCAAACACTGGAACAAGTTTATGAATGTATTCTCAAAAAGATTGATGTATCAAACACTAGAATAAGTCTATAAATGTATTGTCATAAATACACGAGGCCCTCTGGCAAAGACCAACAGGTAACAGAGAATTGATAACACTTTGATCACTGAAATTATTAATTGCTTTTAATAAAATATAACATGCCCTCAAGCAGATGCCAAAAAAGAAAACGTGTATTCATGTGTATGAGCTTACTGTTACTTAAACATTACCCCTTAATCTACGACCTCAACGTAATATTATGTACAGTAGTGTCTAGTAACATCAGCAATGCGGTACTAAGATTAAAAGTGACGGTTCAGAAGCGCGGTATAATGGAATATTCCGAGCTTCAGTGAACACTATGATGTACGCACTACCTTTCCTTGTGTGTGTGTGTGTGTGTGTGAGTGCGTGTGTGTGAGAGAGAGAGAAAGAGAGAGTGAGTGTGTGTGTGTTTGTTTGTGTGTGTGTGTGTGCGTTTGTGTTTGTGTGAGAGAAAGAGAGAGAGAGAGATAGTGAGTGAGTGTGAGTGTGTGTGTGTATATGTGTGTACGCGTGTGTGTGTGTGTTTAACGCTCGATTAATTATTTCATGTCTTAATAAAGTATCATGCTGCAAAACTTATAAATATACCAAGTTATTCAACCCTCAATATTATCAAAGCACATTGCTCTATATTTCGAAAGCACAGCTTGCTATAACGAAACATTACGAGCTTCAGTGAACACTATGATACACGCACTACCTTTAGCTCACTGTAAATACTCAGATTTAGAGGCATATCATTCGTATTCAAAGTATTTAGTAAACGCAATTGCTTGTGAAAAATGTTTTTGTATCACGAATTAACAACCTCTTCCTTACATAGAAAAATAGGTGATGACTGAGTGTTCGTTGGAGCGTCCGCGATGTGAGAGGGAGAAAGAGGGAGAGGGAGAGGGAAAGAGATATGGGAGGAAAGGAGAGAGGGAGATGGAAGGGAGGGAGAGGGAAAGAGAGATGGGAGGAAAGGAGAGAGGGAGATGGAAGGGAGGGAGAGAGGGAAGGAGTGAAGGAGGGAGAGAGAGAGATGGAAGGGAGGGAGAGAGAGATGGAAGGGAGGGGGAGAGAGATGGAAGGGAGGGGCGGAGGGAGGGAGAAAGAGTGAGGGGCGGAGGGAGGGAGAAAGAGTGAGGGGCGGAGGGAGGGAGAAAGAGCGGGGAGGGGCGGAGGGAGGGAGAGAGAGAGAGAGATGGAAGGGAAGGAGAAAGAGAGAGGGGCGGAGGGAGGGAGGGAGAGAGAGAGAGAGATGGCAGGGAGAGAGAGAGAGAAAGAGAGAGGGGCGAAGAGAAGGAGAGATAGGAGGAAAGGAGAGAGAGAGATGGAAGGGAGAGAGAGAGAGAGAGAGAGACGAGAGACAGACAGACAAGACAGACGGACATACAGACAACCACACACACAGCGAAATACGCGCTTACACCTGTGTTTCCATGAATATTAATTAATCTGATAATACCTTGTGTTCTTTTGCACTCTATACCTCTGAGGGATGAGCTTAGAGATTACAGTCCTTTGATCCAAATTTATTCTCTAAGTATTTTTGCGCTTTTCTTCAGTTCATATTCAATTAAATACAATCCACTATTGGTCAATTCTCACAATCGGTTTTCTTGTAGATTTTTTGAAGTCATAAAAGATTCTCCGGTCTGAGACGCTTCATAAATCTATTCTTATATAAGAAAAGAAATGAATAAAAATAATCTATTATTCAGCAAGAAACAAAATAAAACTCTTTGAATCTACATCTGGATCCCTTTCCTCTCTGCTTCTTACCTTCTGAGAGGGAAAGAGAGAAAGAGAGAGAGAAAGAGAGAAAGAGAGAAAGAGAGAGAGAGAGAGAGAGAGAGAGAGAGAGAGAGAGAGAGAGAGAGAGAGAGAGAGAGAGAGAGAGAGAGAGAGAGAGAGAGAGAGAGAGAGAGAGAGAGAGAGAGAGAGAGAGAGAGAGAGAGAGAGAGAGAGAGAGAGAGAGAGAGAGAGAGAGAGAGGGAGAGAGAGAGAGAGAGAGAGAGAGAGAGAGAGAGAGAGAGAGAGAGAGAGAGAGAGAGAGAGAGAGAGAGAGAGAGATATATATATATTTATATATATATATATATATATATTTATATATATATATATTGT
>NC_091590.1:3486914-3489414 GCF_042767895.1 Penaeus vannamei
ACGTCACAAGAGGCGCCAAATTTCAATCTGGCGGGAAATTCAAACCTCATAATTTTCCCGGCCTTTTAATTTCGCGACAATTGGTGTCTTTGCAGCAACTCCCATGGAAATCTAGGTGCGGGGGCGGGGGGGGGGGGGGGGGAGGTTAGGCAGAGGGTAAATTCATGTTAAAAAAAGAGAGGGAAAAAAATTCGGCGAGAACTTTCCGCGAAAACTGAGGAAAGAAAGAGAGAAAAATGATAACGAATCGCAAGTGCTTCGAAGTTAATGAAATTCTTCTGCTTATATATATATATATATATATATATATATATATATATATATATATATATATATGTGTGTGTGTGTGTGTGTGTGTGTGTGTGTGTGTGTGTGTGTGTGTGTGTGTGAGAAATGTGTGTGTAAATAGTATGTGTATGTGTATATGTGTATGTGTACATGTGTGTATGTGTATGTGTGTATGTGTATGTGTATGTGAATGTGAATGTGAATGTGAATATGTGAATGTGAATGTAGGGAATGTGAATGTGTATGTGTATGTCTATGTGTATGTGTATGTGGATTTATATGTATATGTATATGTATATGTATATGTATATGTATATGTATATGTGTATGTGTATGTGTATGTGTATGTGTATGTGTATGTGTATGTGTATGTGTATGTGTATGTGTATGTGTATGTGTATGTGTATGTGTATGTGTATGTGTATGTGTATGTGTATGTGTATGTGTATGAGAGAGGAAATTAAAACAGATTGAGAGACTGAGACCACCTGACAAACACAGAAGGGATGGAAGACATAGAAAAAGAGAGATAGGCAGACAGAGAGAGAGAGAATATAAATAAACGTTCTTGGACAAACGTTTTCTGCAACAGGGAATCTTCACCTCTCCTTCTCCTATCCCTCTCCTCCTCCCTCCTTCGCTCCTTATCCGTATCCTGCCCTTCTTTCTTGTCTCTTCTGCATCTCTCTCTCCTATTCTTTCCCTTCTATCTTTCTACCTCTCTCTCTCTCTCTATCTATCTATCTATCTATCTCCCTCTCTCTCTCTCTCTCTCTCTCTCTCTCTCTCTCTCTCTCTCTCTCTATCTCTTTCTCTCTCTCTGTCTCTCTCTCTCTCTCTCTCTCTCTCTCTCTCTGTCTCTCTCTCTCTCTCTCTCTCTCTCTCTCTCTCTCTCTCTCTCTCTCTCTCTCTCTCTCTCTCTCTCTCTCTCTCTCTCTCTCTCTATATATATATATATATATATATATATATATATATATATATATATATGTATATATATATATATATATATATATATTCTCTTTCTCTCTCTCTGTCTCTCTCTCTCTCTCTCTCTCTCTCTGTCTTTCTCTCTTTCTCTCTTTCTCTCTCTCTCTCTCATATATATATATATATATATATATATATATATATATATATATATATATATATATATATATATATATATATATATATTTCTCTCTCTCTCATCCGTCTCCCGCTTCTTATCCGCATCTCCCTCTCAATCCTCTCCCTCTCCTCCTCCTCTCTCTCTCCTTCCCCCCTACCTCTCTCTCGCTTCTTATCTGTATCACTCCCCCTCCTCCTCTCCTCCCGTCTCCTCCCTTCTCACTCCTCTCTCCCCTCTCCTCCCCCTCTCCCCCTCCTCCTCTCCTCCCTCTCTCCCCCTCCTCCTCCCCCTCCTACTCTCCTCCTCCTCTCCCTTTCTCCCTCTTTTCTTTGCTTTGAAAAGGCGGTATATGAAAGGAGGGCAACTGACTACTCCGGGAACTGGTGTTATTCAGCTGTTTCTGAAAAGAGGAGTCAGCTTGGGGGGGAGGGTAGAGAAGGGGAGGGAGAGAAGGAGGAAGAGGGAAGAATGTAAAGGGAAGGGAGGAAGGGAGGTGTAAAGGGCAGGGAGGGCGGGAAAAGGGGAGTGTGGGAGGGGGAGGAGGAGAAGGGAGAGTGGAGAGGGGAGTGTAAGGGGGGGAGAGGGGGGAGTGTAAGGGGAGGGGAAGAGGGGAGTGTAAGGAGGAGAGGGAGAAGGGAAGGGGAGAAAGGAAGGAAGGATGTAAGGGGGAAGGGAGAGGTGAGTGTCTGCGGACTGGAAGAGGGAGAGGGGTTGTGTGTTGGGGGAGGGAGAGGAGGAATGCAGGTGGGGAAATAGAGAGGGAAATTGTAAAGAGATGGAGAAGAAAGGGGGAGTGTTAGAGGGGAGAGGATGGGGACAGAGGTGTTATCTCATATGATCAAAGTGCTTGTTTTGTGTGACATGACTTTGGCTTCCCCCACCCCCTCCTTCCTCTCCCTCCTTCCTCCCCTCCCCCTCCATCCTCCTACCATCCCTTCTTCCTTCTTCGCGGCATGAAACAGCTGAACAAACAAACGCACATACGCATTTCTGTCTCTTTGTTTTGATCTTTTTTTCGTATATTTACATTTCTTTTTCTTCTTCTTCTTCTTCTCTTTTTCGTTGTTTACTTGCGTCTTTTTTTTATCTATTTACATTTCG
>NC_091590.1:3499414-3501914 GCF_042767895.1 Penaeus vannamei
AGGCTAAGATCTTGTATTTCATCAGCGGAGGAATAGCCGAGGAGGTTCTAAGGAGTGACGAGGAGGAAGGGAGGGAAGGGAAGAGGAAGGGAAAAGTATGGGCGTGTGGGTTTAACGACTCATGATTGGCTGGGTGGAGTGTAGGTTTGGAGTCAATGTGGAGTGTGGGTTTGTGAATTGTAGTTTGCAGTGTGTGGGGGAGGTGTATGCTCTGTAATGGGTTTGTGGGTGGGTGTGGGTGTAGGTTTAGCATTGTGTGTGGGGGTGTATTAATGTGCGTGTGGGCGCGTGTGGGTGTGTGTGGGTGTAGGTTTGCGTGTGTGGGGGGTGTATTAATATTGTGTGGTTTGTGGGTGTAGGTTTGTGTGTGTGGGGTGGTGTATTTGATGTATGTGGGTTTGTGGGTGTGTGTGGGTGGGTGTAGGTTTGTGTAGGTGTGGGTGGGTGTATTGATGTGTGTGTGTGTGGGTGGGGGGTGGATGTGGGTGTTTGCTGATGTATGTGTGGGTTTATTGAGAGAAAAAGTGTGGATGTGCGTGTATGTGTGTGTGTGTGTGTTGATGTGTGTGTGGGTGTATTGATATGGGTGTGTGTGGGTGGGTGGATGTGTTTGTGTGGGTGGATGTGTGTGCGTGTCGATGTGTGTGTGGGTGGGTGTATATTGATTTTTTTTTTTTCTCTCTCTCTCTTTCTCTCTCTGTGGATGTGGGTGTGTTTCTTGTCTTTCTTAGTTTTTCACTCCTCTATTTCTTTATCCTTTTTCTCTCTTTCTCTCTCTCTATCTATCGACCTCTCTCTTATTCTCTCTCATTCTTTTTTCTTTCCCTCCCTACCCTCCTTCCCTCTCCTGCCTCCTTCTCTTCCCTCCTTCCCTCCCTACCCTCCTTCCCTCCCCTGCCCTCCCTTTTTTCTTTCCCTCTCTCCCTCCTCTCCTCCCCTCCCTACTCTCTTTTCTCCTCCCTTTTCCCCCTTTCCTCCACTTCCTCCTCCCTAACCTCCTTGCCCTCCACCTCCTTCTTTCTCTCCCCCTTTCCCCTCCTCCTCCTCCCCTCCTACCTTCTTTTCTTCCATTTTCCTCCTTCCCTCCCTCTCTCCCCTCCCCCCTCCCTACTTCCTCCCTACTTCCTTTTCCCTCTCAAAACCCTCCTTTTCTGTCTCTCCCTACCCCCTTCCGCTTCCTCCTTCCCTACCCTCTTTCTCCCTTTCCGCCATTCGCCCCTCTCCCCCCTCCTTCCCTCCCCTGCCTTCCTTTCCTTTCCCCCTCTCCCCTCCTCTCCCCTCCTTTCCTCCCTCCTATCTCTTTTTTCCTCCCACTTTTTCCTCCTTCCCTTCCCTCTCTTCCCTCCCCCCATACTTCCCTCCCTACCCTCCCTTTTCCCACCTCTCAGACCCTTCTTTCCTTCCCACTCCACTCCTCCCTACCCTTCCTCCCTCCCTACCTTCTTTTCCCTCATTCCTCCTTCCCTTCCTTCTCATCCTACCCCCCTTCCCTTCCTCCCTCCCTACCTTCTTTTTTCTCCCTTTTCCTCCTTTCCTTCCCCCTATCCTCCACCCTCCTCCTACTTCCTCCCTCCTTTCCTCCTTTCCTTCTCTCCCCTACCCCCCTTCCCTTCCTCCCTCCCCTACCTTCTTTCCTTCTCCTTTTCTCCTTTCTATTTCCTCCACTATCCTCCTTTCCTCCCCTACCCTCTTTTTCCTCCTTTCCCTCCCTACCTCTTTTTCCTCCTTTCCTTCCCTTCCTCCCCTCCCTACCTCTTTTCCTCCCTTTCCTTCCCTTCCTCCCCCTCCCTACCTCTTTTTCCTCCTTTCCTTCCCTTCCTCCCCTCCCTACCCTTTTTTTCTCCCTTTTCCATTCATTTCAGCCCCCCCTATCCTCGCCTCCCCCTCCCTACTTCCCATCAACGCCACAAGCTTCTGCCAACATTTCAATGACTTAAAGTTCCGACTGTTCTCCTCTTACTCTCTGTCGTATGATTCGCCCATTCACGATAGACTGCAACAAATGGGGCGAGAATGTCTATCAGTCTTCGTTTCTCGGTCTCTCTCTGTCTATCGGTCTGTCTGTCTGTCTTTCTGTTTATCTAGCTATCTCGTTTTATTTATTTTTTATATTTTTTTCTCTCTCTCTCTTTCTCTCTCTTTTTCTCTCTTTTTCTCTCTTTCTGTCTGTCTCAGTCTCTCTATCTATCTATCTGTCTGTCTGTCTGTCTGTATGTATGTCTGTCTGTCTGTCTGTCTGTCTCTCTCTCTCTCTCTCTCTCTCTCTCTCTCTCTCTCTCCATCTCTCTCTCTCTCTCCCTCTGTCTCTCTCTCTCACTTCCTCTGTCTCTCTCTCTCTATCTATCTATCTATCTATCTACCTATCATCTTTCATTCTCTCTCTCTTTCTCCAATTGGATTGTTAATCTTTCACACCGTCTCTTATGAAACACATTCTGTACACTCTTCTCCTTCCCCACCCCACTCCCCCACCCCTTCCCTTTCTCTACCCCTTGCCCCA
>NC_091590.1:3514414-3518365 GCF_042767895.1 Penaeus vannamei
TATATACTCTCTCTCTCTCTCTCTCTCTCTATATCTCCTCTCCTCTCTCTCTCTCTCTCTCTCTCTATCTATCTCTCACATGTCCATATTTAACTCTTTAATATAGTCTGGAAACAATATATACATAATTTTTTCTCTCTCTTTGTTGTTGTCGTTGTTGTTGTTTTGTTGTTGTTGTTTTCTTTTTTGGTTAAGTCTCAGACTCAAAACATACATTTTTAGTTCTTTATGTATTTTTTCTGGGAATTCAAAATACATTCATTCATTCGCTCAATTTTCTACTTTGAAAATAAATGGATCTAAGTATTCTTTTTCTTTCTTCTTTCTTCTCTTCCCATACCACAAACAGACAGAGACGACGGACGAATAGACCAACTCAAGTAAAGGTGAGAAAAAATGATAATTATTGATAGTGCTATTATCATCCCTGTTCATATTTTGCTTATTGAAATAGTTTTTTGTATCAATAATGTTGGCATCACTATCATTATCATTATTATTATTTTCATTTATTATCATTATTAATATCATTATTTTCATTTATTATCATTATTATTATCATTATTTTCATTATTATCATTATTATTATTATCATTTTCATTATTATCATTATTTTTATCATTATTTTCATTATTTTCATTATTATTATTATTATTTTCATCATTATCATTATTATTATTATTATTTTCATTATTATTATTATTATCATTATTATTTTCATTATTATCATTATTTTCATTATTATCATTATTATCATTATTATTTTCATTATTATCATTATTATTATTATCATTTTCATTATTATCATTATTATTATTATTATTTTCATTATTATCATTATTATTATTATTATTATTTTCATTATCATCATTATTATTCTCATTATTTTCATCATTATCATTATCATCATTATTATTATTATTATTATCATTATCATCGTCATTATTTTCAAAATTATCATTATCATTATTATTATTTTCATCATTATCATTATCATTACTGTTATTATCTCCGCCAAGGAGGTCATGTGTTTGGTCGCGTTGGTTCGTTTGTTTGTCTGTCTGCTCGTTGTTTAGATGAAAAAGTTATGAAAAGATTTTTTGCTGAATCTAGCATCTCTTATATGAGCCAAATTGATTGGTGTGATCAGGTCCGGAACTTCTGAATTAATGTTACTGTATATTTACCTTGCACCATTTATTATCATTATCATTACGATGATGATGTATAATAAAATAAAGTATCAGGAAGTAAAATGTACATGACACATGCATGCTTACCATATGTATGTGTATATTGTAGTAGCAGCATATATATATATATATATATATATATATGTTTATAAATATATATATATATATATATATATATATATATATATATATATATATATATAAATATACATAAATACATATACATATACATATACATATGCATATACATATATGTTTATATATATATATATATATATATATATATATATATATATATATATATATATATATATATGTGTATGTATATATATATATATATATTTTATATATATATATATATATATATATATATATATATATATATATATACATATATATATATATATATATATATATATATATATATTATATAGTGATAATAATAATGATGATAATAATAATAATAATCATTGATAATAATGATGATGATAATGATGAAGATGAAGATAATGATGGTAATAATAACAACATTGATAATGATACTACTACTACTACTACTACTAATAATAATAATAATAATAATAATAATAATAATAATAAAAATAATAATAATAATGATAATAATAACAACAATAATCATAATGATTGTATACAACACCGCTTAACCGAAGGAGGATTTAACACAATGGGACCAGGTCCCCTAGCTTCGATTCAACTTTAATTGCTTTCTTCTTTAACTGGTGTCGTTACATGCTTTGTAGGTTAGACCTGAAAGTTCATTTTATAGTGGCTAGGGCGACTGGGCAGCTGGAGTTCGCCGATAATAATGTGTGTACGTGTAGTAATGATAATATTAATATTAGTATTAATAGGTGTGGGTGTGTGTGTGTGTGTGCGTGTGTGTGTGTGTAGGTGTGGGTGTGTGTGTTTGTGTGTGTGGGTTGTGTGTGTGTGTGTGTGTGTGGTGTTGGGTGTGTGTGTGTGTGTACGTGTACTAGCCCATCTTATTAATACTGTTTGTCATTGTATCCTTTAATCATTAACATTATTATCATCATTATTGTTATCATTGATATTCTACAGTTATCAGACTCCCATTGTTATCATTGTTATTCAGATGATCATTATTGTTATCATTGTTATTCAGATGATCATTATTGTTATCATTGTTATTCTGATTATCATTATTGTTATCATTGTTATTCAGATGATCATTATTGTTATCATTGTTATTCAGATGATCATTATTGTTATCATTGTTATTCTGATTATCATTATTGTTATCATTGTTATTCAGATGATCATTATTGTTATGTTGTTGATTACATCTTTATTGTTATCATTGTTGATGATTATCATTATTGTTATCATTGTTTATTTATTATCATCATTATTGTTATCATTGTTTATTTATTATCATTATTGTTATC
This sequence comes from Penaeus vannamei, assembly GCF_042767895.1. Classification (NCBI taxonomy): domain Eukaryota; kingdom Metazoa; phylum Arthropoda; class Malacostraca; order Decapoda; family Penaeidae; genus Penaeus; species Penaeus vannamei. The sequence continues at coordinate 3,517,038 of NC_091590.1, forward strand.
ATTGTTATTCTGATTATCATTATTGTTATCATTGTTATTCTGATTATCATTATTGTTATCATTGTTATTCTGATTATCATTATTGTTATCATTGTTATTCTGATTATCATTATTGTTATCATTGTTATTCTGATTATCTTTATTGTTATCAATGTTATTCTGATTATCATTATTGTGCATCATTTGTTATTCACAGTTATCTTTATTTATTTATCAATGTTATTCTGATTATCATTATTATAATCATTAATGAAGTATATAGATATATTTAAAGATGACAGATAAGAAGATATATAAATTTATTAAGAGATGTAAATGAAGAAAAGTAGCGATATATAGATGAAATATTTTGACAATAAATTTTGATCAAATTAATATACTCGCATTTATATATATATATATATATATATATATATATAGAGAGAGAGAGAGAGAGAGAGAGAGAGAGAGAGAGAGAGTGAGAGAGGGAGAAAGTGTTGAGAGAAGAGAAGAAGAAAATCTTTACACATTGTGCCATTCAAGAAGAAAACCAATTTCTTTAACAAGAGACAAGGGTGTATTATCATCACTACTATTGATTTGCAATCTTCGGCAAAAGTCGCGTGTGAAATGATAACACCATTGCTAATTAATCCCCTTACCAACGGTGAAAAGGTATCTGGATGAAATTAATTATTGCTAATACCAAAAAAAACCAGCATTACATTTTTATGGTTTCAAATACATTTCCGCCAAAATATGTTCAAAACCGTTTAAATTATCTATTAAAAGAAGATATTCAGATAACCATCAGAAATATACGTTGTCGCAAATATTTTTCTATTGGGGATACGGGTTTAAATGCATAATTTGCATTGAAATATTCAGATATAATTAATATCTTTTATATGTTTGCATGCAGTTAATTTTTCGCAACAGTCACATGTTCACTAAGTTACTTTTAGCATTCTTGTTCCAATGCTTCTTCTCTTCCTTTATCATATATCGTAATTCATAATTTTGTGCATGTTGGTACCAAAAGCACTTAACCGACATAAACAAACATACAAAAATAGGTTCGTCCAATGCCACATATCCTGAGCCTGTAACACACGTTTTAGCCACCAATATACGTAAATGTATGCACAGGTTCGCGCACATGCACACTTTGGACACGGTCATGTATACCTTGCACATTACGTTTATGTTGGTATAGTAGATAGACGGATACATAAACTTATATATTAAGTGATATATATACAGACAGATACATAGACGAGATAGATAGATGCTTACAGGTTACTAAATAGAAAGCTAGATAAAAGAGATGTCATATATATAGGGATATA
>NC_091590.1:3533865-3548865 GCF_042767895.1 Penaeus vannamei
TGCCATTTGCTAATTAATCCCCTTTCACAACGGTAGAAAAGGTATGGATGAGAATCAATATTTACACAATACAAAAAAAAAAAACAGCATTTGACTGGTTTCGAATGCATCTCCGCCAGAAATATGTTCGAAACCGTTTAAATTCATCTATTGTGAGAATATTCGAATACATCTCCGCCAGAAATATGTTCGAAACCGTTTAAATTCATCTATTGTGAGAATATTCGAATGCATCTTTGTCAGAAATATGTTCGAAACCGTTTAAATTCATCTATTGTGAGAATATTCGAATGCATCTTCGCCAGAAATATGTTCGAAACCGTTTAAATTCATCTATTGTGAGAATATTCGAATGCATCTTCGCCAGAAATATGTCCGAAACCGTTTAAATACATCTATTGTGAGAATATTCGAATGCATCTTCGCCAGAAATATGTTCGAAACCGTTTAAATACATCTATTGTGAGAATATTCGAATGCATCTTTGTCAGAAATATGTTCGAAACCGTTTAAATTCATCTATTGTGAGAATATTCGAATGCATCTTCGCCAGAAATATGTTCGAAACCGTTTAAATTCATCTATTGAGAGAATATTCGAATGCATCTCCGCCAGAAATATGTTCGAAACCGTTTAAATTCACCTATTGAGAGAATATTCGAATGCATCTCCGCCAGAAATATGTTCGAAACCGTTTAAATACATCTATTGTGAGAATATTCGAATGCATCTTTGTCAGAAATATGTTCGAAACCGTTTAAATTCATCTATTGTGAGAATATTCGAATGCATCTTCGCCAGAAATATGTTCGAAACCGTTTAAATTCATCTATTGTGAGAATATTCGAATGCATCTCCGCCAGAAATATGTTCGAAACCGTTTAAATTCATCTATTGAGAGAATATTCGAATGCATCTTCGCCAGAAATATGTTCGAAACCGTTTAAATTCATCTATTGAGAGAATATTCGAATGCATCTCCGCCAGAAATATGTTCGAAACCGTTTAAATTCATCTATTGTGAGAATATTCGAATGCATCTTCGCCAGAAATATGTTCGAAACCGTTTAAATTCATCTATTGAGAGAATATTCGAATGCATCTCCGCCAGAAATATGTTCGAAACCGTTTAAATTCATCTATTGTGAGAATATTCGAATGCATCTTCGCCAGAAATATGTTCGAAACCGTTTAAATTCATCTATTGTGAGAATATTCGAATGCATCTCCGCCAGAAATATGTTCGAAACCGTTTAAATTCATCTATTGTGAGAATATTCGAATGCATCTCCGCCAGAAATATGTTCGAAACCGTTTAAATTCATCTATTGTGAGAATATTCGAATGCATCTCCGCCAGAAATATGTTCGAAACCGTTTAAATTCATCTATTGAGAGAATATTCGAATGCATCTCCGCCAGAAATATGTTCGAAACCGTTTAAATTCATCTATTGTGAGAATATTCGAATGCATCTCCGCCAGAAATATGTTCGAAACCGTTTAAATTCATCTATTGTGAGAATATTCGAATGCATCTCCGCCAGAAATATGTTCGAAACCGTTTAAATTCATCTATTGTGAGAATATTCGAATGCATCTTCGCCAGAAATATGTTCGAAACCGTTTAAATTCATCTATTGTGAGAATATTCGAATGCATCTCCGCCAGAAATATGTTCGAAACCGTTTAAATTCATCTATTGTGAGAATATTCGAATGCATCTTCGCCAGAAATATGTTCGAAACCGTTTAAATTCATCTATTGAGAGAATATTCGAATGCATCTCCGCCAGAAATATGTTCGAAACCGTTTAAATTCATCTATTGTGAGAATATTCGAATGCATCTTCGCCAGAAATATGTTCGAAACCGTTTAAATTCATCTATTGAGAGAATATTCGAATGCATCTCCGCCAGAAATATGTTCGAAACCGTTTAAATTCATCTATTGTGAGAATATTCGAATGCATCTTCGCCAGAAATATGTTCGAAACCGTTTAAATTCATCTATTGAGAGAATATTCGAATGCATCTCCGCCAGAAATATGTTCGAAACCGTTTAAATTCATCTATTGTGAGAATATTCGAATGCATCTTCGCCAGAAATATGTTCGAAACCGTTTAAATTCATCTATTGTGAGAATATTCGAATGCATCTTCGCCAGAAATATGTTCGAAACCGTTTAAATTCATCTATTGTGAGAATATTCGAATGCATCTCCGCCAGAAATATGTTCGAAACCGTTTAAATTCATCTATTGAGAGAATATTCGAATGCATCTTCGCCAGAAATATGTTCGAAACCGTTTAAATTCATCTATTGAGAGAATATTCGAATGCATCTCCGCCAGAAATATGTTCGAAACCGTTTAAATTCATCTATTGTGAGAATATTCGAATGCATCTCCGCCAGAAATATGTTCGAAACCGTTTAAATTCATCTATTGAGAGAATATTCGAATGCATCTCCGCCAGAAATATGTTCGAAACCGTTTAAATTCATCTATTGTGAGAATATTCGAATGCATCTCCGCCAGAAATATGTTCGAAACCGTTTAAATTCATCTATTGAGAGAATATTCGAATGCATCTCCGCCAGAAATATGTTCGAAACCGTTTAAATTCATCTATTGAGAGAATATTCGAATGCATCTCCGCCAGAAATATGTTCGAAACCGTTTAAATGCATCTATTGTGAGAATATTCGAATGCATCTCCGCCAGAAATATGTTCGAAACCGTTTAAATTCATCTATTGTGAGAATATTCGAATGCATCTTCGCCAGAAATATGTTCGAAACCGTTTAAATTCATCTATTGTGAGAATATTCGAATGCATCTCCGCCAGAAATATGTTCGAAACCGTTTAAATTCATCTATTGTGAGAATATTCGAATGCATCTCCGCCAGAAATATGTTCGAAACCGTTTAAATTCATCTATTGAGAGAATATTCGAATGCATCTCCGCCAGAAATATGTTCGAAACCGTTTAAATTCATCTATTGTGAGAATATTCGAATGCATCTCCGCCAGAAATATGTTCGAAACCGTTTAAATTCATCTATTGAGAGAATATTCGAATGCATCTCCGCCAGAAATATGTTCGAAACCGTTTAAATTCATCTATTGTGAGAATATTCGAATGCATCTTCGCCAGAAATATGTTCGAAACCGTTTAAATTCATCTATTGAGAGAATATTCGAATGCATCTCCGCCAGAAATATGTTCGAAACCGTTTAAATTCATCTATTGAGAGAATATTCGAATGCATCTTCGCCAGAAATATGTTCGAAACCGTTTAAATTCATCTATTGTGAGAATATTCGAATGCATCTCCGCCAGAAATATGTTCGAAACCGTTTAAATTCATCTATTGAGAGAATATTCGAATGCATCTTCGCCAGAAATATGTTCGAAACCGTTTAAATTCATCTATTGAGAGAATATTCGAATGCATCTCCGCCAGAAATATGTTCGAAACCGTTTAAATTCATCTATTGTGAGAATATTCGAATGCATCTCCGCCAGAAATATGTTCGAAACCGTTTAAATTCATCTATTGAGAGAATATTCGAATGCATCTCCGCCAGAAATATGTTCGAAACCGTTTAAATTCATCTATTGTGAGAATATTCGAATGCATCTCCGCCAGAAATATGTTCGAAACCGTTTAAATTCATCTATTGTGAGAATATTCGAATGCATCTTCGCCAGAAATATGTTCGAAACCGTTTAAATTCATCTATTGAGAGAATATTCGAATGCATCTCCGCCAGAAATATGTTCGAAACCGTTTAAATTCATCTATTGTGAGAATATTCGAATGCATCTCCGCCAGAAATATGTTCGAAACCGTTTAAATTCATCTATTGAGAGAATATTCGAATGCATCTCCGCCAGAAATATGTTCGAAACCGTTTAAATTCATCTATTGAGAGAATATTCGAATGCATCTCCGCCAGAAATATGTTCGAAACCGTTTAAATACATCTATTGAGAGAATATTCGAATGCATCTCCGCCAGAAATATGTTCGAAACCGTTTAAATGCATCTATTGTGAGAATATTCGAATGCATCTCCGCCAGAAATATGTTCGAAACCGTTTAAATTCATCTATTGTGAGAATATTCGAATGCATCTCCGCCAGAAATATGTTCGAAACCGTTTAAATTCATCTATTGAGAGAATATTCGAATGCATCTCCGCCAGAAATATGTTCGAAACCGTTTAAATTCATCTATTGTGAGAATATTCGAATGCATCTTCGCCAGAAATATGTTCGAAACCGTTTAAATTCATCTATTGAGAGAATATTCGAATGCATCTCCGCCAGAAATATGTTCGAAACCGTTTAAATTCATCTATTGAGAGAATATTCGAATGCATCTTCGCCAGAAATATGTTCGAAACCGTTTAAATTCATCTATTGAGAGAATATTCGAATGCATCTCCGCCAGAAATATGTTCGAAACCGTTTAAATTCATCTATTGTGAGAATATTCGAATGCATCTCCGCCAGAAATATGTTCGAAACCGTTTAAATTCATCTATTGTGAGAATATTCGAATGCATCTCCGCCAGAAATATGTTCGAAACCGTTTAAATTCATCTATTGAGAGAATATTCGAATGCATCTCCGCCAGAAATATGTTCGAAACCGTTTAAATTCATCTATTGAGAGAATATTCGAATGCATCTCCGCCAGAAATATGTTCGAAACCGTTTAAATTCATCTATTGAGAGAATATTCGAATGCATCTCCGCCAGAAATATGTTCGAAACCGTTTAAATTCATCTATTGAGAGAATATTCGAATGCATCTTCGCCAGAAATATGTTCGAAACCGTTTAAATTCATCTATTGAGAGAATATTCGAATGCATCTCCGCCAGAAATATGTTCGAAACCGTTTAAATTCATCTATTGAGAGAATATTCGAATGCATCTTCGCCAGAAATATGTTCGAAACCGTTTAAATTCATCTATTGTGAGAATATTCGAATGCATCTCCGCCAGAAATATGTTCGAAACCGTTTAAATTCATCTATTGTGAGAATATTCGAATGCATCTCCGCCAGAAATATGTTCGAAACCGTTTAAATTCATCTATTGAGAGAATATTCGAATGCATCTCCGCCAGAAATATGTTCGAAACCGTTTAAATTCATCTATTGTGAGAATATTCGAATGCATCTTCGCCAGAAATATGTTCGAAACCGTTTAAATTCATCTATTGAGAGAATATTCGAATGCATCTCCGCCAGAAATATGTTCGAAACCGTTTAAATTCATCTATTGAGAGAATATTCGAATGCATCTTCGCCAGAAATATGTTCGAAACCGTTTAAATTCATCTATTGAGAGAATATTCGAATGCATCTCCGCCAGAAATATGTTCGAAACCGTTTAAATTCATCTATTGTGAGAATATTCGAATGCATCTTCGCCAGAAATATGTTCGAAACCGTTTAAATTCATCTATTGAGAGAATATTCGAATGCATCTCCGCCAGAAATATGTTCGAAACCGTTTAAATTCATCTATTGAGAGAATATTCGAATGCATCTCCGCCAGAAATATGTTCGAAACCGTTTAAATTCATCTATTGAGAGAATATTCGAATGCATCTCCGCCAGAAATATGTTCGAAACCGTTTAAATTCATCTATTGTGAGAATATTCGAATGCATCTTCGCCAGAAATATGTTCGAAACCGTTTAAATTCATCTATTGTGAGAATATTCGAATGCATCTCCGCCAGAAATATGTTCGAAACCGTTTAAATTCATCTATTGTGAGAATATTCGAATGCATCTTCGCCAGAAATATGTTCGAAACCGTTTAAATTCATCTATTGAGAGAATATTCGAATGCATCTTCGCCAGAAATATGTTCGAAACCGTTTAAATTCATCTATTGTGAGAATATTCGAATGCATCTCCGCCAGAAATATGTTCGAAACCGTTTAAATTCATCTATTGAGAGAATATTCGAATGCATCTCCGCCAGAAATATGTTCGAAACCGTTTAAATTCATCTATTGAGAGAATATTCGAATGCATCTTCGCCAGAAATATGTTCGAAACCGTTTAAATTCATCTATTGAGAGAATATTCGAATGCATCTCCGCCAGAAATATGTTCGAAACCGTTTAAATTCATCTATTGTGAGAATATTCGAATGCATCTCCGCCAGAAATATGTTCGAAACCGTTTAAATTCATCTATTGTGAGAATATTCGAATGCATCTCCGCCAGAAATATGTTCGAAACCGTTTAAATTCATCTATTGAGAGAATATTCGAATGCATCTCCGCCAGAAATATGTTCGAAACCGTTTAAATTCATCTATTGTGAGAATATTCGAATGCATCTCCGCCAGAAATATGTTCGAAACCGTTTAAATTCATCTATTGAGAGAATATTCGAATGCATCTTCGCCAGAAATATGTTCGAAACCGTTTAAATTCATCTATTGAGAGAATATTCGAATGCATCTCCGCCAGAAATATGTTCGAAACCGTTTAAATTCACCTATTGAGAGAATATTCGAATGCATCTTCGCCAGAAATATGTTCGAAACCGTTTAAATTCATCTATTGAGAGAATATTCGAATGCATCTCCGCCAGAAATATGTTCGAAACCGTTTAAATTCATCTATTGAGAGAATATTCGAATGCATCTCCGCCAGAAATATGTTCGAAACCGTTTAAATTCATCTATTGAGAGAATATTCGAATGCATCTCCGCCAGAAATATGTTCGAAACCGTTTAAATTCATCTATTGTGAGAATATTCGAATGCATCTTCGCCAGAAATATGTTCGAAACCGTTTAAATTCATCTATTGTGAGAATATTCGAATGCATCTCCGCCAGAAATATGTTCGAAACCGTTTAAATTCATCTATTGTGAGAATATTCGAATGCATCTCCGCCAGAAATATGTTCGAAACCGTTTAAATTCATCTATTGTGAGAATATTCGAATGCATCTCCGCCAGAAATATGTTCGAAACCGTTTAAATTCATCTATTGTGAGAATATTCGAATGCATCTCCGCCAGAAATATGTTCGAAACCGTTTAAATTCATCTATTGTGAGAATATTCGAATGCATCTCCGCCAGAAATATGTTCGAAACCGTTTAAATTCATCTATTGTGAGAATATTCGAATGCATCTCCGCCAGAAATATGTTCGAAACCGTTTAAATTCATCTATTGTGAGAATATTCGAATGCATCTTCGCCAGAAATATGTTCGAAACCGTTTAAATTCATCTATTGTGAGAATATTCGAATGCATCTTCGCCAGAAATATGTTCGAAACCGTTTAAATTCATCTATTGTGAGAATATTCGAATGCATCTCCGCCAGAAATATGTTCGAAACCGTTTAAATTCATCTATTGTGAGAATATTCGAATGCATCTCCGCCAGAAACATGTTCGAAACCGTTTAAATTCATCTATTGTGAGAATATTCGAATGCATCTTCGCCAGAAATATGTTCGAAACCGTTTAAATTCATCTATTGTGAGAATATTCGAATGCATCTTCGCCAGAAATATGTTCGAAACCGTTTAAATTCATCTATTGTGAGAATATTCGAATGCATCTTCGTCAGAAATATGTTCGAAACCGTTTAAATTCATCTATTGTGAGAATATTCGAATGCATCTTCGCCAGAAATATGTTCGAAACCGTTTAAATTCATCTATTGTGAGAATATTCGAATGCATCTCCGCCAGAAATATGTTCGAAACCGTTTAAATTCATCTATTGTGAGAATATTCGAATGCATCTCCGCCAGAAACATGTTCGAAACCGTTTAAATTCATCTATTGTGAGAATATTCGAATGCATCTTTGTCAGAAATATGTCCGAAACCGTTTAAATTCATCTATTGTGAGAATATTCGAATGCATCTCCGCCAGAAACATGTTCGAAACCGTTTAAATTCATCTATTGTGAGAATATTCGAATGCATCTTTGTCAGAAATGTGTTCGAAACCGTTTAAATTCATCTATTGAGAGAATATTCGAATGCATCTTCGTCAGAAATATGTTCGAAACCGTTTAAATTCATCTATTGTGAGAATATTCGAATGCATCTCCGCCAGAAACATGTTCGAAACCGTTTAAATTCATCTATTGAGAGAATATTCGAATGCATCTTCGCCAGAAATATGTCCGAAACCGTTTAAATTCATCTATTGTGAGAATATTCGAATGCATCTCCGCCAGAAACATGTTCGAAACCGTTTAAATGCGTCTATTGAGAGAATATTCGAATGCATCTCCGCCAGAAATATGTTCGAAACCGTTTAAATTCATCTATTGTGAGAATATTCGAATGCATCTTCGCCAGAAATATGTCCGAAACCGTTTAAATTCATCTATTGTGAGAATATTCGAATGCATCTCCGCCAGAAACATGTTCGAAACCGTTTAAATTCATCTATTGTGAGAATATTCGAATGCATCTTTGTCAGAAATGTGTTCGAAACCGTTTAAATTCATCTATTGAGAGAATATTCGAATGCATCTTCGTCAGAAATATGTTCGAAACCGTTTAAATTCATCTATTGTGAGAATATTCGAATGCATCTCCGCCAGAAACATGTTCGAAACCGTTTAAATTCATCTATTGTGAGAATATTCGAATGCATCTTTGTCAGAAATATGTTCGAAACCGTTTAAATACATCTATTGTGAGAATATTCGAATGCATCTCCGCCAGAAATATGTCCGAAACCGTTTAAATTCATCTATTGTGAGAATATTCGAATGCATCTTTGTCAGAAATATGTCCGAAACCGTTTAAATTCATCTATTGTGAGAATATTCGAATGCATCTCCGCCAGAAATATGTCCGAAACCGTTTAAATTCATCTATTGTGAGAATATTCGAATGCATCTCCGCCAGAAATATGTTCGAAACCGTTTAAATTCATCTATTGTGAGAATATTCGAATGCATCTTCGCCAGAAATATGTTCGAAACCGTTTAAATTCATCTATTGTGAGAATATTCGAATGCATCTTCGCCAGAAATATGTCCGAAACCGTTTAAATTCATCTATTGTGAGAATATTCGAATGCATCTCCGCCAGAAATATGTTCGAAACCGTTTAAATTCATCTATTGTGAGAATATTCGAATGCATCTTCGCCAGAAATATGTCCGAAACCGTTTAAATTCATCTATTGTGAGAATATTCGAATGCATCTTCGCCAGAAATATGTTCGAAACCGTTTAAATTCATCTATTGTGAGAATATTCGAATGCATCTCCGCCAGAAATATGTTCGAAACCGTTTAAATTTATCTATTGTGAGAATATTCGAATGCATCTTCGCCAGAAATATGTTCGAAACCGTTTAAATTCATCTATTGTGAGAATATTCGAATGCATCTTCGCCAGAAATATGTTCGAAACCGTTTAAATTTATCTATTGTGAGAATATTCGAATGCATCTTCGCCAGAAATATGTTCGAAACCGTTTAAATTCATCTATTGTGAGAATATTCGAATGCATCTTCGTCAGAAATATGTTCGAAACCGTTTAAATTCATCTATTGTGAGAATATTCGAATGCATCTTCGCCAGAAATATGTTCGAAACCGTTTAAATTCATCTATTGTGAGAATATTCGAATGCATCTTCGCCAGAAATATGTTCGAAACCGTTTAAATTCATCTATTGTGAGAATATTCGAATGCATCTTTGTCAGAAATGTGTTCGAAACCGTTTAAATTCATCTATTGTGAGAATATTCGAATGCATCTTCGCCAGAAATATGTTCGAAACCGTTTAAATTCATCTATTGTGAGAATATTCGAATGCATCTTCGTCAGAAATATGTTCGAAACCGTTTAAATTCATCTATTGTGAGAATATTCGAATGCATCTTTGTCAGAAATGTGTTCGAAACCGTTTAAATTCATTTATTGTGAGAATATTCGAATGCATCTTCGCCAGAAATATGTTCGAAACCGTTTAAATTCATCTATTGTGAGAATATTCGAATGCATCTCTGTCAGAAATATGTCCGAAACCGTTTAAATTCATCGATTGTGAGAATATTCGAATGCATCTCCGCCAGAAATATGTTCGAAACCGTTTAAATGCGTCTATTGTGAGAATATTCGAATGCATCTTCGCCAGAAATGTGTTCGAAACCGTTTAAATTCATCTATTGTGAGAATATTCGAATGCATCTTCGCCAGAAATGTGTTCGAAACCGTTTAAATGCGTCTATTGTGATAATATTCGAATGCATCTTCGCCAGAAATGTGTTCGAAACCGTTTAAATTCATCTATTGTGAGAATATTCGAATGCATCTTCGCCAGAAATATGTCCGAAACCGTTTAAATTCATCTATTGTGAGAATATTCGAATGCATCTTCGCCAGAAATGTGTTCGAAACCGTTTAAATTCATCTATTGTGAGAATATTCGAATGCATCTTCGCCAGAAATATGTCCGAAACCGTTTAAATACATCTATTGTGAGAATATTCGAATGCATCTTCGCCAGAAATATGTCCGAAACCGTTTAAATTCATCTATTGTGAGAATATTCGAATGCATCTTCGCCAGAAATGTGTTCGAAACCGTTTAAATTCATCTATTGTGAGAATATTCGAATGCATCTTCGCCAGAAATATGTCCGAAACCGTTTAAATTCATCTATTGTGAGAATATTCGAATGCATCTCCGCCAGAAATATGTTCGAAACCGTTTAAATTCATCTATTGTGAGAATATTCGAATGCATCTCCGCCAGAAATATGTTCGAAACCGTTTAAATTCATCTATTGTGAGAATATTCGAATGCATCTCCGCCAGAAATATGTTCGAAACCGTTTAAATTCATCTATTGTGAGAATATTCGAATGCATCTCCGCCAGAAATATGTTCGAAACCGTTTAAATTCATCTATTGTGAGAATATTCGAATGCATCTTCGCCAGAAATGTGTTCGAAACCGTTTAAATTCATCTATTGTGAGAATATTCGAATGCATCTTCGCCAGAAATATGTCCGAAACCGTTTAAATTCATCTATTGTGAGAATATTCGAATGCATCTTCGCCAGAAATATGTCCGAAACCGTTTAAATTCATCTATTGTGAGAATATTCGAATGCATCTTCGCCAGAAATATGTTCGAAACCGTTTAAATTCATCTATTGTGAGAATATTCGAATGCATCTTCGTCAGAAATATGTTCGAAACCGTTTAAATTCATCTATTGTGAGAATATTCGAATGCATCTTTGTCAGAAATGTGTTCGAAACCGTTTAAATTCATCTATTGTGAGAATATTCGAATGCATCTTCGCCAGAAATATGTCCGAAACCGTTTAAATTCATCTATTGTGAGAATATTCGAATGCATCTTTGTCAGAAATGTGTTCGAAACCGTTTAAATTCATCTATTGAGAGAATATTCGAATGCATCTTCGTCAGAAATATGTCCGAAACCGTTTAAATTCATCTATTGTGAGAATATTCGAATGCATCTTTGTCAGAAATGTGTTCGAAACCGTTTAAATTCATCTATTGTGAGAATATTCGAATGCATCTTCGTCAGAAATATGTTCGAAACCGTTTAAATTCATCTATTGTGAGAATATTCGAATGCATCTTTGTCAGAAATGTGTTCGAAACCGTTTAAATTCATCTATTGAGAGAATATTCGAATGCATCTTTGTCAGAAATATGTTCGAAACCGTTTAAATTCATCTATTGAGAGAATATTCGAATGCATCTTTGTCAGAAATGTGTTCGAAACCGTTTAAATTCATCTATTGAGAGAATATTCGAATGCATCTTTGTCAGAAATGTGTTCGAAACCGTTTAAATTCATCTATTGTGAGAATATTCGAATGCATCTTCGCCAGAAATATGTCCGAAACCGTTTAAATTCATCTATTGTGAGAATATTCGAATGCATCTTCGCCAGAAATATGTCCGAAACCGTTTAAATTCATCTATTGTGAGAATATTCGAATGCATCTTCGCCAGAAATATGTTCGAAACCGTTTAAATTCATCTATTGTGAGAATATTCGAATGCATCTTCGCCAGAAATATGTTCGAAACCGTTTAAATGCGTCTATTGTGAGAATATTCGAATGCATCTTTGTCAGAAATATGTTCGAAACCGTTTAAATTCATCTATTGTGAGAATATTCGAATGCATCTTCGCCAGAAATATGTTCGAAACCGTTTAAATTCATCTATTGTGAGAATATTCGAATGCATCTTCGCCAGAAATATGTTCGAAACCGTTTAAATTCATCTATTGTGAGAATATTCGAATGCATCTTTGTCAGAAATATGTTCGAAACCGTTTAAATTCATCTATTGTGAGAATATTCGAATGCATCTTCGTCAGAAATATGTTCGAAACCGTTTAAATACATCTATTGTGAGAATATTCGAATGCATCTTCGTCAGAAATATGTTCGAAACCGTTTAAATTCATCTATTGTGAGAATATTCGAATGCATCTTTGTCAGAAATATGTTCGAAACCGTTTAAATTCATCTATTGTGAGAATATTCGAATGCATCTTCGTCAGAAATATGTTCGAAACCGTTTAAATACATCTATTGTGAGAATATTCGAATGCATCTTCGTCAGAAATATGTTCGAAACCGTTTAAATTCATCTATTGTGAGAATATTCGAATGCATCTTCGTCAGAAATATGTTCGAAACCGTTTAAATTCATCTATTGTGAGAATATTCGAATGCATCTTCGTCAGAAATATGTTCGAAACCGTTTAAATTCATCTATTGTGAGAATATTCGAATGCATCTTCGTCAGAAATATATGTATTTCTGACGAAGATATTTTTCGAGACCGGTTAAATGCATAATTTGCACTGCGAAGATATTCATTCTAATTCATATCTTTTCTATATTTGCATACGGTTAATTTTTCGCAACGGTCACATGTTCACTAAGTTACTTTTAGCATTCTTGTTCAATATACTTCCTATTCCTTTATCATATATCCGTATTGTAATTTTGTGCATGTTGGTATAGCATAACAAACATAAACAAACATACAAAAATAGGTTCATTAATACACATATCACAAACACATATACACACAGTTTCATGCACAAATATACGTAAATGTATACCCACAGGTTCGCGCACATGCACACGCACGCACGCACGGTCATGTACATACACACATGCGTTGTGTTGAGTATGGTAGATAGACGGATACATAAACTTATATATTAAGTGATATATATACAGACAGATACATAGACAGATAGATAGATATACAGAGTTACTAAATAGAAAGCTAGATAGAGAGAGATATCATATATATATATATATATATATATATATATATATATATATATATATATATATATATATTTATATATATATTTATATATATATATATATATATATATATATATATATATATATATATATATATATATATATATATATGTATATACATACATATATATATATATATATATATATATATATATATATATATATATATATATATATATATATATTATTGCCATCATCATCACTATTACTAAAACAATATCATCATCATTATCACTAAATCATTACCATCATTATCGTTATTATCACTAAATCATTATCACCATCATCCTCATCATTATCACTAAATCATTATCATCATTATCATCATCATCACTAAATCATTATCATCATTATCATCATCATCACTAAATCATTATCATCATCATCATCATTATCACTAAATCATCATCATCATCTTCATCATTATCACTAAATCATTATCATCATCATCATTATCACTAAATCATTATCATCATCTTCATCATTATCACTAAATCATTATCATCATCATCATCATTATCACTAAATCATCACCATCATCATCATCATTATCACTTATTCAATATCATCTTCATCTTCATTATCACAAAATCATTATCATCATCATCTTCATCATCCTCACTAAATCATTATCATCATCTTCATCCTCACTAAATCATTATCATCATCATCATCATTATCACTAAATCATTATCATCATCATCATCATTATCACTAAATCATCACCATCATCATCATCATTATCACTAAATCATCATCATCATCATCATCATTATCACTAAATCATCATCCTCATCATCATCATCAATCACTAAATCATTATCCTCATCATCATCATTATCACTAAACCAATATCATCATCATCATCATTATCACTAAATCATTATCATCATCATCATCATTATCACTAAATCATTATCATCATCATCATCATCATCACTAAATCATCATCATCATCATCATCACTAAATCATTATCATCATTATCATCATTATCACTAAATCATTATCATCATCATCATCACTAAATCATTATCATCATCATCATCATTATCACTAAATCATTATCATCATCTTCATCATTATCACTAAATCATCACCATCATCATCATCATTATCACTAAATCATTATCACCATCATCCTCATCATTATCACTAAATCATTATCATCATCATCATCATTATCACTAAATCATTATCATCATCATCATCATTATCACTAAATCATTATCATCATCATCATCATTATCACTAAATCATCACCATCATCATCATCATTATCACTAAATCATCATCATCATCATCATCATTATCACTAAATCATCATCCTCATCATCATCATCAATCACTAAATCATTATCCTCATCATCATCATTATCACTAAACCAATATCATCATCATCATCATTATCACTAAATCATTATCATCATCATCATCATTATCACTAAATCATTATCATCATCATCATCATCATCACTAAATCATCATCATCATCATCATCACTAAATCATTATCATCATTATCATCATTATCACTAAATCATTATCATCATCATCATCACTAAATCATTATCATCATCATCATCATTATCACTAAATCATTATCATCATCTTCATCATTATCACTAAATCATCAC
>NC_091590.1:3553865-3559475 GCF_042767895.1 Penaeus vannamei
TCCTCTTCCTTCCTCCCTCCACCTCCTCTTCTTCCCTCCCCCTATCTTCCCCCTCTTCCACATTTACTCCCCCTCCCCATCCTCCCCACTCTTCCCCCCTCCTTCTCTACTCCCCCCTCTTCCACACCATTCTCCCGCTTCCCCCACTCTTCCTCCCTCCTCCCCTACTCCTCCCTCCCTACTCCCCCCTCCCTCTCCCTCCCTACTCCTCCCCCCTCTCCCCTTCACTCCCCCTCCACCCCCCCCCCCATCTTCCCCTCACTTTAACTCCTTCCAGAACAGATGGTTTTAATCTCTCGGAGTAAAAGGTGATCCAAGCCGGTCTCTCCATCTTTCTCATCGCTTGTGATGGAGATGGAGGGAGTTGTGAGTGGGTGATGGAGAGGGAGTGATGGAGGGGGGGTGGGGTGATGGAGGGGGAGTGGAGTGATGGAGAGGGAGTGGGAGTGGGTGATGATGGAGGGAGTGGATGATGGAGACTGGAGTGATGGAGAGGGAGGGAGTTGTGAATATGGAGGGAGTGGGTTGATGGAGACTGGAGTGATGAAGAGGGAGGGAGTTGTGAATGTGGAGTGGGTGTTGGTGGAGGGAGTGGGAGTGATGGAGAGGGAGTGGGTGGATGGAGAGGGTGTGATGGTAGACTGAGTGGGGTGGTGGAGTGGGTGGGTGATGGAGAGGGAGTGTGGTTGGAGGGTGGGTGAAGGAGATGGAATGGTTGATGATGGAGGGAGTGGGTGAAGGAGAGAGAGTGATGGAGATGGACGAGGAAGTGATGGAGAGGGAGTAAGTGATGAAAAGGGAGTAGGTGGAGGAGTGAGTTATGAATATGGAGTGGGCGATGATGGAGTGAGTTATAAATATGGAGTGGGTGATGATGGAGGGAGTGATGGAGAGGGAGTGGGGTGGTGGAGTGAGTGATGGAGAAGGAGTAGGTGATGGTGGATCTTTCTCGTCACTTGAGTCATGGAAATAGACACTGGAGAGGGAGTGGGCGATGATGGAGAGAGGGTGTTGGTGGAGTGGGTGATGGAGAGGAAGTGGGTGACGAAGGAGTGGATAGTTGAATGTGTCTATCCCTATCTACCTATTTATTTGTGTATTCAACTTTCTGTCTGCCTATATATCTATCTATATGTCTCTCTGTATCTCTCTCCTTATCTATCTATCTATTTGTCTGTCTATCTGACTATCTCTCTCTCTCTCCCTGTATTTTTCTCTATATCTATCTATCTATCTATCTGTTTGTTTGTCTGTCTCTCTATCTATCTATCTATATATTGGTATATCTGTCTATCTAACTCTCTCTCTCTCTCTCTCTCTCTCTCTCTCTCTCTCTCTCTCTCTCTCTCTCTCTCTCTCTCTCTCTCTGTCTGTCTCTTTCTCTCTCTCTCTCTCTCTCTCTCTCTCTCTCTCTCTCTCTCTCTCTCTCTCTCTCTCTCACTCTCTCTCTCTCTCTCTCTCTCTCTCTCTCTCTCTCTCTCTCTCTCTCTCTCTCTCTCTCTCTCTCTCTCTCTCTCTGTCTCTCTCTCTCTCTCTCTCTCTCTCTCTCTCTCTCTCTCTCTCTCTCTCTCTCTCTCTCTTTCTCTCTCTCTCGCTCTGTCTCTCTCTCTCACTCTCTCTCTCTCTCTCTCTCTCTCTCTCTCTCTCCCTCTCTCTCTCTCTCTCTCTCTCTCTCTCTCTCTCTCTCTCTCTCTCTCTCTCTCTCTCTCTCTCTCTCTCTCTCTCTCTCTCTATCTCTCTCCTCTCTCTCTCTCTTTCTCTCTCTCTCTCTCTCTCTCTCTCTCTCTCTCGACATCTTTGGAAATTCAATCGAAAGATCAAAGGAAAGGTGAAAGTAAATAAAGAAAAAGAAAAAAGAGAAAGAAGAGGATGCTACAAAGGAGATAATGGAGAGGAAGAGGAAGAAGAAGATAAAGAAGGAGGAAGGGTAAGGAGAGACTAAAAACAGAAAGAGAGGGAGGGAAGATAAAGATGGAAAGATTTTAAAGGCAAGGTAGGAGAGAAAAGGGAGGAAGAGGGAGATGAAAAAACAAAGAATTGGGAAGCGGAAGAAGAGGAATTGAGAATGAATATGAAAGAGAAGGAAGACGAAGAGAAAGGGGAGAAGGAAGAGGTTGAAAAAACAAGACGAAACGAAAAGAAAGAAACGGAAGGAGAGAAGAAGAAGAAATAGAGAAAATGTAAGTATGAGAAGAGAAGAAAAAAACGAAAGAGTAATATTTAGGTACAAAATAGGAGAAGAGAAAATAAGGAAGAAGGAGAAATAGGGAAAATAGTTGGGAGGAGAAGGAAGAGAAAAAAAACTAGATATAGGAAGAGAGAAGTAGAAATAGAATGAAGAAAAAAAGTAGGAGAGAGAACAGAAGAGAAAAGAAGAAGGAAAAAATAACAAAAAAGGGAGAAGAAAAAGAAGATGGAGAGAAGCAGAACATCAACAAAAAGAAGAAAGTGAGCAGAAAAAGGAAAAGAAGAAGAAAAAAGAAAATAAAGAAAAGGGAAAGGAAGGAAAAGAAGAACAAAGTAGAAAGATAAAGAAAAAAGAGGAAGATAAAGAAGAAAGAGAAGAGAAGGAAAAGAAAAAGAAAGAGAAAAGAAGGAAAAGATTAAGAAAAAAGAAAGATAAAAGAAGGAAAAGATTAAGAAAAAGAAAGATAAAAGAAGAAAAAAGATTAAGAAAAAAGAAAGATAAAAGAAGGAAAAGATTAAGAAAAAAGAAAGATAAAAGAAGGAAAAGATTAAGAAAAAAGAAAGATAAAAGAAGGAAAAGATTAAGAAAGATAAAAAAAAAAAAGGAAACGAAGAACGAAAAAAAATAAGACAGCAAAAAAAAAAAAAAAAAAAAAAAAGCAGAAACGACAGTAATACAGAAGAACAACCACTTCTCGGAACGCCTCCAACTGGACGCGAATCAACTCCAGCAACTTCCGGGACGTCAACTTCAACTTCTTCTGAGCGACCCGAATGCCCTGTTCTGTAAGGGGGGGAGGAGGAGGAGGGGGGTAGGGCGAGAGGGAGGGGGTAGGGGGTTAGGGTGAGAGGGAGGGGGACAGGGTGAGTGGGGAGTAGGTAGGGTGAAGGGAGGGGGAAGGGGGTAGGGGGAAGAGTGAGAGGGGAAAGGGAGAAGAAAAAGAAGAAATAGAGAGAAGAACAAATAAACAAAAAGAAGAAAGTGAGCAGAAAAAAAGGAAAAGATGAAGAAGAGAGAGAAGAGAAGGAAAAGATTAAGGAAAAATTGAAGAGAAAAAAGAAGAAGAAAGAGAGAAGAAGGAAGAAAAAAATTGAAGATAAAGAAAAAAAGAGAAGATAAAGAAGAAAGAGAAGAGAAGGAAAAGAAGAAGAAAGAAGAAAAGAAAGAGAAAAGAAAGAAAAGATCAAGAAAAAAGAAAGATAAAAGAAGGAAAAGAAGAAGAAGAAGAAAAAATAAGACAGCAAAAAAAAAAGAAAAAAAAAGCAGAAACGATAGTAACAGAGAAGAAGAACGACTTCTCGGAATGCCTCCAACTGGACGCGAATCAACTCCAGCAACTCCCAGACGTCAACTTCAACGACCCTTTTTTGTTATCTTTTCTTCTTCTTTTCTCGTCTGTTCTCTCTCCTACTTTTTTTCTTCATTCTATTTCTACTTCTCTCTTCCTATATCCAGTTTTTTTCTCGGAATGCCTCCAACTGGACGCGAATCAACTCCAGCAACTTCCAGACGTCAACTTCAACGACCCTTTTTTGTTATCTTTTCTTCTTCTTTTCTCGTCTGTTCTCTCTCCTACTTTTTTTCTTCATTCTATTTCTACTTCTCTCTTCCTATATCCAGTTTTTTTCTCGGAATGCCTCCAACTGGACGCGAATCAACTCCAGCAACTTCCAGGACGTCAACTTCAACTTCTTCTGAGCGACCCGAATGCCCTGTTTTGTAAGGGGGGGGGAGGGGGATAGGGAGGGGGGAAGGGGTAGGATGAGGGGGGAGGGGGTGGGGGTTAGGGTGAGAGGGGTAGGGGAGGGGGTTAGGGTGAGAGGAGAGGAGGGGAGGGGGTTAGGGTGAGAGGGGGAGGGTGACAGGGGAGGGGGTTAGGGAGAGAGGGAGGGGGGAAAGGTGAGTGGGGAGGGGGTAGGGGTAGGATGAGAGGGGAAAGGGATGAGTTATGGACGGGGGAAGGGGGAAGGGGGAGTGGAGAGGGGGTAGGCTAAGAGGGGAGGGTGGTATGTGAGAGGGGAGGGGGACAGGGGGAGCGGGGAGGGGGTAGGGTGAAGGGAGGGGGGAAGGGGTAGGGGGAAGAGTGAGAGGGGAAAGGGAGAAGAAAAAGGAAGAAGATAGAGAGAAGAACAAATAAATAAAAAGAAGAAAGGGAGCAGAAAAAAGGAAAAGATGAAGAAGAGAGAGAAGAGAAGGAAAAGATTAAGGAAAAAATTGAAGATAAAAAAAAAGAAGAAAGAGAAAAGAAGGAAAAAGAAAAAAATTGGAAGATAAAGAAAAAAGAGAAGATAAAAGAAGAAAGAGAAGAGGAAAAAGAAGGAAAAGAAAAAAAGAAAGGAGAAAAGAAGGAAAATATTTAAGAAAAAAGAAAGATAAAGAAGGAAAAAGAAGAAGAAGAAAAAAAAAGAAAATAAAGAAAAGTGGAAAAGGAAGTAAAAGAAGAAAAAAGAGAAGATAAAGAAAAGAAGAGAAGAGAAAGAAGAAAGAAAAGAGAAGGAAAAGAAAAAGAAAGAGAAAAAGAAGGAAAAGATCAAGAAAATAGAAAGAGAAAAGAAGGAAAAGATTAAGAAAAAGAAAGAGAAAAGAAGGAAAAGATAAAGAAGAAAGAGAAAAGAAGGAAAAGAAGAAGAAGAAAAAAGAAAATAAAGAAAAGGGAAAGGAAGGAAAAAGAAAAAAATTGAAGATAAAGAAAAAAAGAGAAGATAAAGAAGAAAGAGAAGAGAAGGAAAAGAAGAAAAAAGAAGCAAAAGAAGAAGAAAAAAGAGAAAAGAAAGAAAAAAAGAAAGATAAAAGAAGGAAAAGAAGAAGAAGAAAAAAAATAAAACAGCAAAAAAAAAAAAAAAAAAAAAAAAAAAACAGAAATGATAGCAATAGAGAAGAAGAACGACTTCTCGGAATGCCTCCAACTGGACGCGAATCAACTCCAGCAACTTCCAGGACGTCAACTTCAACGACCCTTTTTTGTTATCTTTTCTTCTTCTTTTCTCGTCTGTTCTCTCTCCTACTTTTTTTCTTCATTCTATTTCTACTTCTCTCTTCCTATATCCAGTTTTTTTTCTCGGAATGCCTCCAACTGGACGCGAATCAACTCCAGCAACTCCCAGACGTCAACTTCAACGACCCTTTTTTGTTATCTTTTCTTCTTCTTTTCTCGTCTGTTCTCTCTCCTACTTTTTTTCTTCATTCTATTTCTACTTCTCTCTTCCTATATCCAGTTTTTTTCTCGGAATGCCTCCAACTGGACGCGAATCAACTCCAGCAACTTCCAGGACGTCAACTTCAACTTCTTCTGAGCGACCCGAATGCCCTGTTCTGTAAGGGGGGGAGGGGGGGAGGGGGGAAGGAGAAGGGGTAGGATGAGAGGGGTAGGGGGAGGGAGTTAGGTGAGAGGAGTAGGGGGGAAAATGAGTGGGGAGGTGGGA
>NC_091590.1:3559975-3564975 GCF_042767895.1 Penaeus vannamei
GGTTAAGTTGAAGTTGGGTTATGAGCTAGGTTAGATTTAGCCTGTTTTTCGTAAACGGCCTAAATTTCATATAAAGCAGCAATTTTCCAATCTTTTCTTTCTTTCTATAGAGATGTGTTGGATTGGGTAAAATTTATCAAACTTGCCATTTCTTAAGAAAGGTTAGATACTTCAATACTTTTGCACTCTTTCAATATTTCTTGTTTATCATGAATTATTCCTTGAACGAACACAAGTCCCTCCTTTATATACATACACCTTACTGTTTATTTACATACTTACTTTATATATATATACCTTACTCTCCCCTCCTCCTTCCCATCTCCCTCTATCTTCTTCCATTTTCTCCAATATCCTCCAAAGAACAAACTATTAAACATTTCTCTTGTTTATCATGAATTATTCCTTGAGCGAACACGAGGCCCTCCTCTATATGACCTTACTCTTTATTTATATACTTACTTTATATATATACCTTACTCTCTCCTCCTCCTTCCCATCTCCCTCCATCTTCTTCCATTTTTTTTCCAAGAACAAACTACTAAACATTTCTATGGCGACAAACAGATGTTTCTCTCCCTGTCGTGCCATCATCACTATCTTCATGTTGGAGTGACTCAGATGGAAGACTGAAACCTATGTTCACCACCCTTCCTCCTGTCCAAAAAGCATGCAGGGAGATCCACAAAGGACTGTGTATCCGAAAATTGTTCTTGTATAGAGCCAAGTCATTTTCCTTGTTCAGCTGCTAAGTTTTTGGATCCTGATTATTTAATGATCTTCAGCTGCTAAGTTTTTGGATCCACAAAGGACTGTGAGATCCGAACATTGTTCTTGTATAGAGCCAAGTAATTTTCCTTGTTCAGCTGCTTGTACGTTTTTGGATACACAAAGGTCTGTGTATCCAAAAATTGTTCTTGTATAAAGCCAAGTAATTTTCCTTGTTCAGCTGCTTGTACGTTTTTTTGATCCACAAAGGACTGTGAGATCCGAAAATTGTTCTTGTTTAAAGCCAAGTCATTTTCCTTGTTCAGATGCTTGTAAGTTTTTGGAACCACAAATGACTGTGTATCCGAAAATTGTTCTTGTTTAAAGCCAAGTATTTTTTTTTTGTTCAGCTGCTTGTACGTTTTTTGATCCACAAAGGACTGTGTATCCAAAAATTGTTCTTGTATAAAGCCAAGTAATTTTCCTTGTTCAGCTGCTTGTAAGTTTTTGGATCTACAAAGGACTGTGTATCCAAAAATTGTTCTTGTATAAAGCCAAGAATTTTTTTTTTTTTTTGTTCAGCTGCTTGTACGTTTTTTTGATACACAAAGGGCTGTGTATCCAAAAATTGTTC
The DNA here is from genome assembly GCF_042767895.1 of Penaeus vannamei. NCBI lineage: Eukaryota > Metazoa > Arthropoda > Malacostraca > Decapoda > Penaeidae > Penaeus > Penaeus vannamei. The sequence continues at coordinate 3,561,318 of NC_091590.1, forward strand.
TTGTATAAAGCCAAGTCATTTTCCTTGTTCAGCTGCGTGTACATTTTTTGATCCACAAAGGACTGTGTATCCGAAAATTGTTCTTGTATAGAGCCAAGTAATTTTCCTTGTTCAGCTGCTTGTGTTTTGGGATCTACAAAGGCCTGTGTATCCGAACATTGTTCTTGTTTAAAGCCAAGTAATTTTCCTTGTTCAGCTGCTTGTAAGTTTTTTTGATCCACAATTGACTGTGTATCCGAAATCTGTTCTTGTATAAAGCCAAGTCATTTTCCTTGTTCAGCTGCTTGTAAGTTTTTGGATCCACAAAGGACTGTGAGATCCGAAAATTGTTCTTGTATAAAGCCAAGTCATTTTCCTTGTTCAGCTGCTTGTACGTTTTTGGATCCACAAAGGACTGTGAGATCCGAAAATTGTTCTTGTATAAAGCCAAGTCATTTTCCTTGTTCAGCTGCTTGTACGTTTTTGGATCCACAAAGGACTGTGAGATCCGAAAATTGTTCTTGTATAAAGCCAAGTAATTTTCCTTGTTCAGCTGCTTGTGTTTTTTGATCCACAAAGGGCTGTGTATCCGAAAATTGTTCTTGTATAAAGCCAAGTATATTTTTTTTGTTCAGCTGCGTGTACGTTTTTTTGATACACAAAGGGCTGTGTATCCGAAAATTGTTCTTGTATAAAGCCAAGTCATTTTCCTTGTTCAGCTGCTTGTACGTTTTTTGATACACAAAGGGATGTGTATCCGAAATCTGTTCTTGTTTAAAGCCAAGTATTTTTTTTTTGTTCAGCTGCTTGTAAGTTTTTGGAACCACAAAGGCCTGTGTATCCGAAATCTGTTCTTGTATAGAGCCAAGTATTTTTTTTTTGTTCAGCTGCTTGTACATTTTTTGATACACAAAGGGCTGTGTATCCGAAATCTGTTCTTGTATAGAGCCAAGTATTTTTTTTTTTGTTCAGCTGCTTGTACGTTTTTTTGATCCACAAAGGACTGTGTATCCAAAAATTGTTCTTGTATAAAGCCAAGTACTTTTTTTTTGTTCAGCTGCTTGTACGTTTTTGGATCCACAAAGGGCTGTGTATCCAAAAATTGTTCTTGTATAAAGCCAAGTCATTTTCCTTGTTCAGCTGCTTGCAAGTGTTCAGATATCAGTTCCGTGCACGAATAGACAATGGCTATGGAATATTTTGCAATTTGACTTTCCGTTGCCTTGTCAGAGAGTAAATTTAAGTATTAAAGATTGTTCCAATTTGTTTTGAATACAGAAAATTCAAAACAACTGGCACAACTTTGATGAGAAGGTCGATGGGATAAAAGCACAACCATTTTATTTTCTATTTTATAATCTATTTTCTATTTTATAATCTATTTCACAACCTATTTTCTCGTAAATAAGCTTATTATTATATTTATTTTCTCTAATGCTTTTGCCTTAATTAAGTTATGAATGTTTAAGCTAAGATATATCACATATGCATCATGATTTTGCATTCAGTTTTAGCCTATGCAGAGATCTGATATTGGAGAAATTCTGAAAAAAAAGGATTTTGCACTAAATGACTTTTGACCCCTATTTTGACCCCTTAGATGGCAGAATTTCGCAAATTCACACCCCTAGTCATTTTTAACACTACTATTAAAGTTTGGTATTTTAACTACAACAGAAAAAGTCTGTGAACTGCTTTTCCTCAAAATTGTTTCATACATTCAAATTTTTCTCAAATATGTCTTAGTCGAAAAAGCCGAAATAATACAGTGGTATTATATTATTGAATTTCTACCTGCTTGTCTGTTTATCTATTACTCCCTTTATCTTCAATCTATAAAAAAAAAAAAAAAAAATACAATACTTATAATCCCCATAAACCCTTTTTATACAATAATCCATCTCATCTTCCTTCTTTTAAAAAAATTCTTTTATCACACACACGTAATACATTTCCTCTTCCTTTTTATATTCTTTTATCACACCTATGCATATAACGCATCCTTCCATCGTGACGGAATTAATTTTTATTTTTATTTTTATCTTTTCTTTATCACGTCTTTTAAACTTTTTATTATTTGTTCGAAGCTTCAAGGAAGGTCGAGAGGGCTTTTATGTCCAGTCAAATATTCGCACAAAGGCGCCAGGAAGAGGGGGGGAGGGGGGAAGGGGGGAAGGGGGGAAAGAAGGAGGAGGGAGGAGGAGGACGAGAGAATCAGGGGGAAGGGAGGGGGGAAGCAGAGGAAGAGGGGAAGGAGGGGGAAGGGAAAGGGATAGGGGAAGAGGAGGGGGAAGAGGGAGGGAGTAGGAGGAAGGAAGTGGGGAAGGGAAGGGGGAGGACGAGAGGAAGTTGGGGGAAGGAGGGGAAGGAAAGGGAAGGGGAAGGGGGAAGGAGAGTGGGGGAAGGGGAGGGGGAGAGGGAGAGAGGGAAGAGGAAGAAGGGGAGGACGAGAAGAAGGGAAAGGGAGGGGGAGGGGAAGAGGGGGAGGACGAAGGGGGAAGGAGGGAGAGGGAAGAGGGGTAGGACAGAGAGAACAGGGGAAGTGGAGGAGAGGAAAGGAAGGAAGGGGGAGAGAGGGTAGGAGGGAGAGGAAAAAGATGGGGAAGGGGGGAAGAGGGGAGAGGGGGAGAGGGAAGGGGGGAAGGAGGGGAGAGAGGGAAGGGGGAAGAGTGAAGGGGAAGGAGAGGGGGAAGAGTATGGAAGAAGGGAAGGAGAGGGAAAGAGGGGAGGGGGAGAGGGAGGAAGGGGAGGGGGAAGGGGAGAGAGGGAAGGAGAGCTAGATGGGGAAGGGAAGGGGAGGTGAAGGGGAGGAAGAGAGAAGGGAAGGTGAGGGTGGAGGGAAGGGATGGAGGGGAAGCGGATGGGGAAGAGGGAGAGACAGAAGGAAGAAGGGGAGGACGAGGAGAAGTGGGGAAGTGGAGGGGAGAGGAGGGGGAAGAGGAGGAGAGGAAGAGAGGGAGAGGAAAAGATGGGGAAGGGGAAGGGAGAGGGAAGAGGGGGAGGGATGGGGAAGGTGTTTGAAGGGGAAGAGGAGGGATAGGGGAGAGGGAGAAAGGGGAGAGAAGGAGAGGAGGATCTGGTGGGGGGAGAGCGAGGGAGAGGATAAGAAAGAGAAGGAGGAGGATGATAAGGAGAATGAAATGGAGGAGAAGGAGGTGGAAGAAGAGTGAGGAGAGGGAGTGATGATAAGGAGGATAAAAAGGAGGAGGAGGAGCAGGAAGAGAAGGAAGGGTAGGAGGAGGCGGAGAATAAAGAGGAGAAGGTGTAGGAGATGGAGAAGGGATAAGATAAAAGGGAGGACTAGGAAGGGAGGATAAAAGAAAGGATGAAGAGGAGGAGGAGGAGGAGGAGGAGATAAACGGAATGGAATGGAGGAGATACAGGATAAAGAGGAGGAGGAGGAGTAGGAGGAGAAAGCAGAGGAGGAGTAGCATGGAGAGGAGGAGGAGGCGGAGGTCAGAAGAAAGATAGATATGAATAAAAGAAGGAAGAAAGAGAAACGGGGAATCGTAAGTAATTAATGAGGAAAAAGAGAAAAGAGATAGATAGATAGATAGATAAATAGATAGGTAGATAGATAGATAGATAGATAGATAGATAGATAGATAGATAGATAGATAGATAGAGAGAGAGAGAGAGAGAGAGAGAGAGAGAGAGAGAGAGAGAGAGAGAAAGAGAG
>NC_091590.1:3584975-3587475 GCF_042767895.1 Penaeus vannamei
AGGAGGGGGAGGAGGAGGAGGAGGAGGAGGAGGAGGAGGAGGAGGAGGAGGAGGAGGAGGAGGAGGAGGAGGAGAGAGGAGGAGGAGGAGGGAGGAGAAGAGGAGGAGGGAGAAGGGGGAGGAGGGGATGGAGGAGGGAGGAGGAGGAGGAGGAGGAGGAGGAGGAGGAGGAGGAGGAGGAGGAGGAGAGAGGCAGGGGGAAGAGGAGGAGGAGGAGGAGGAGGGGAGGAGGAGGAGGAGAGAGAGGAGGAGGACGGAGGGGAGGAGGAGGGGGGAAGAGGAGGGGATGAGGAAGAGAAGAAGGAGGGAGGAGGAGGAGGAGGAGGAGTAGGGGGTGGAGGAGGAGGAGGAGGGGTGGAGGAGGAGGAGGGAGGATGAGGAGGAGAGAAAGGGGGGAGGGAGGGGATGGAGGAGGAGGAGAGGGCGAGGGGAGGGAAGAGGAGGAGGAGGGAGGAAGAGTGGAGGAAGGAGAAGGAGAGAGAGAGGGCGGGGAGGGAGGAGGGGGTGGGGAGGAGAGGGGTGGGAGGAGGGAGGGGGTGGAAGTGGAGGAGGAGGGGGAGGAGGAGGAGAAGGAAGAGGAGGGGATGGAGGAGGAGGGTGTGGAGAGGAAGAGGAAAGAGGAGGGGATGGAGGAGGAGGAGGGGGGAAGAGGAGGATATGAGGATGAGGATGAGGATGAGGATGAAGGAGTAGCAGGAGGAGGAGGAAGGGAGAAGAGGCTGCTCTCGAGCCTTCGATGTGGCTTCCAACCTCTTCAAGGGCGAAGCGACGCGCCTCTTGAGGTCGTCGTCGGCCTCTCTTGGGCGATGCCTCTGGGAGGCTCTTGGGCGGAGGAGGAGGAGGGAGGAGGAGGGGAGGAGGAGGGGGTGGAGGAGGAAGGAGGGAGGGGGGAGGAGTGGGGGGGAGATTGGAGGATGAGGGTGGAGGAGGAGGAGGGGGTGGAGGTGGGAGGAGGAGGAGGAGGGGTGGAGGAGGAGGGAGGAGGGGTGGAGGAGGAAAAGGAGAGGGAGGGGGTGGAGGTGGGAGGAGGAGGGAGGGGAGGGAGGAGGAGGGAGGGAGGGAGGGGGTGGAGGAGGGAAAAGGAGAGGGAGGGGGAGGTGGGGGAGGTGGAGGGGGAGGAGGAGGGGGTGGAGGTGGGAGGAGGAGGAGGGGGAGGGGTGGAGGAGGGAGGGAGGAGGGGGTGGAGGAGGAAAAGGAGAGGGAGGGAGGGGTGGAGGTGGGAGGAGGAGGAGGGAGGGAGGAGGAGGGAGGGAGGAGGGGGTGGAGGAGGAAAAGGAGGAGAGGGAGGGGGAGGAGTGGGGGAGGTGGAGGATGAGGGGTGGAGGAGGAGGAGGGGGTGGAGGTGGGAGGAGGAGGAGGGGGGAGGGGTGGAGGAGGAGGAGGATGAGGAGAAGGAGGAGGAGGAGGAGGAGGGAGGGAGGATGGGGAGGAGGAGAGGGAGGAGGACCTGTGAAGGTCGTTTCCTTTTGATTCTATTTCGCTTTGTCTTTACTTCTGTTTTATTCTTTTTCTTTTTTATAGGTCGGATTCTTTCTCCTCTTTCTCCTCCTCCTCTTCCATTCTTTCTAGTTCTGTTTCTTTTCCCCCTTTCTTCTCCTCCTCCTCCTCCTCTTCTTTCTTTGAATTTCAGTTTCTTTCTTCTACTTTTCTTCCTCTTCCTTTGTAGTTCTTTTGGTTTATTATTTATTTTTTACTAAGAGTGGAGGAAGAGGAGGAGGGGAGGAACAGAGGAGGAGGGGCGAGGGGAGGGAGGGGGTGGGGAGGAGGGAGGGGTGGGGAGGAGGAGGGGAAGTGGGAGGAGGGAGGGAGGAGGAGGAGAGGAGGAAGAGGAGGGAGTGGAGGAGGAGGAGGGGTGTGGAAGAGGAAGAGGAAGAAGGAGGAGGGAGATGGAGGGAGGAGGAGGGGGAAGAGGAGGATGAGGATGGAGGATGAGTGGAGCGAGGATGAAGGAGGAGGAGGAGGAGGAGGGAAGGAGGAAGAAGTTGCTCGAGCCTTCGATGTCAACTTCCAACCCTTCAAGGGCGAAGCGACGCCCTTAGGAGGTCGTCGTCCGGCTCTCCTCTCTTGGGCGATGCCTCTGGGGAGACTTCATGGAGGAGGAGGAGGAGGAGGAGGGGGAGGAGGAGGGGGTGGAGGAGGTGCCGAGAGGGAGGGGGAGGAGTGGGGAGGTGGATGGGACGAGGTGGAGGGAGGAGGAGGGTGGAGGTGGGAGGAGGAGAGGGAGGGTGGAGGAGGAGGGAGGGAGGGTGATGAGGAGCTGAGAGGGAGGGGAAGGAGGTGGTGATGATGATGAGGATGATGATATTACATATGATGATGAGTACATATTATTTTTATTTATGTGATGTTATGTATATGATGTATTTTATTATTTATTATTTTTATAAAGTATTATTTATTATTATTTTTTTCTTATTTATTTTTGTTTTTATTATATTATTATTATTTTTTCTTATTATTATTATTTATTATTATTTTTATCTATTATTTTTTTATTATT
>NC_091590.1:3604975-3607475 GCF_042767895.1 Penaeus vannamei
CCCCCCCTCCTCCCCAACCCCCTCCCTCTTTATCCCACTTCACCTCCTAGTTTTTCCCCCCTCCTTTCCTTCCCTCCCTTCCTCCCTTCTTTTTTACCAAATACGGTATTGACCGCTTTTCAGGTTAGTTATTAATCAAGTTTACCGCACCTGCCTTCTCCCTCCCCCACTCCCCCCACCACCCCCAGCAATGCCCCCCCCAATAATGCCCCCTTTTTCCTTCCTTTTATTCCTTTTTCGAGTCCTTTTCTTTCTCCTTCTCTTCCTTTCTTAATCTTCTCTTTCTCTTCTCCTCCCCTGCTTCTCCCTTTCTCCTCTCCTTCTTCTCTCTCACTCCTTCTCCTTCTCCTCTTTCACTTCTCCCTTTCTCTTCTCCTTCTTCCTCACTCTTTCCCTTCTCCTCTCCTTCTCCTTCCCTTCTGGTGCGGGAAGGGAAAGAGAGAAAGGAGAAGAGAAAGGGCGATAGAGGGACGGGAAGAGAAAGGGCGATAGAGGGACGGGAAGAGAAAGGGAGAAGGAGGGAGAACAAGAGAAAAGGAAAAGGTGGGAAGGGAAGAAAAAGGGAGAAGGAAGGAGGAGAAGAGAAAGGAAAAGGAGGGATGGGAAGAAAAAGGAAGAAGGAGAGAGGGAAAGAAAAAGCACGATAGAGGGAAAGGAAGAGAAAGGGAGAAAGAAGACGAAGGAAATGGGAGAAAGAGATAGAATATGATCTATAAAATGGTCTCATCTGCATAGAATTAAACCGCACGCATTCCTTAAACTTTTTAGACATAGGCCTATATAATTTATCGACATATCCCTCTCACGCTCTCGGTTGGTGGGAGGGAGGGAGGTGGAGGAAGGGGGGGAGAGAGGGAGGGAGGAGAGGAAGACGGGTAGGAAGAAATTAATAGTCTTATTTCTTTCTCTCTTTTTCTCTCTGTCTCTGTCTCTGTCTCTGTCTCTGTCTCTGTCTCTATCTCTATCTACCTATCTATCTATCCCTTTTTCATTCTCCATCCCTCCTTCCTTCTCTCTTTCTCCCTTTACCCTATCTCTCTCCCTCTTTCTGTCATTTCCTTACACTCCCCCCACTCTCTCTCTCTCTCTCTCTCTAACTCCCTCTTCTCTCTCTCTCTCCCTCTCTCCAACCCTCTCCACCTCCCTCTCTCTGTCTCTCATCCTCCCTCTTTCTCTTTTCTCATCTCCTCCATCTCTCTCTCTCATCCTCCCTCTCTCTCTAACCCCCCTCCCTCTCCCTCTCTCTCTTTCTCTAACTCCCTCTCACTCCTTTCTCTCCCTCCCTCCTTCTCTAACTCCATATCTCTCCCTCCCTAACTCCCTCTCCCTCCGCACACACATGCAGGAGGGGGAGGGGGGAGGGGGGAGGGGGGGGGCGAGACAGGAAGAGCCAACAAGTAATGGTGACGATAAGAGCCTGTGATTGGGGTGCCAATTTCGAGTGCCAATATCCCCTCATCTCCTCTTTCTTCCTCTCTTCTTCTCTCTACCCTTCTCCCTTCTTTCTTATATCTCGTCTGTAGCTCCCTTATCCCCTCCTCTCCTCTTTTTTCCTCTCGTCTTTTCTCTATCCTTCCTCCTTCTTTCTTATCTCTCGTCTGTAGCTCCCTTATCCCCTCCTCTCCTCTTTCTTCCTCTCTTCTTCTCTCCTATCCTTCTTCTTTCTCCTTTCTTATCTCACGTCTGTAGCTCCCTTATCCCCTCCTCTCAAGCTCTTTCTTCTCTCTTCTTTCTTCTTCACTCTTCCTTTCCCTCCTAACCTCCCTCATCCTCGTCTCTCTTCCTTCTTCCCCTCACCCTCCCTTCCCTCCTTCTCCTTCTTCTTTCTCCACTCCCCTCAACTCTTCATCTCTTTTGTCTCCTTTCTCCCTCTATCTCCTTCCTCTCACCCTCTCCCTCCCTTCATTATTCTCCTTCTCTTTTCCCATCCCTTTCTCTTCTTCTTCTCTCTCTCTACTTCTCTTCACATTCCTCCTTCCCTTCTCTTCCCTCCCCCTTCCTCTCTTTCCCCACCCCTCCCTTCTCCTCTCTCTCTCTCTCCCTCTCCTACCTCCCCAATTCCCCTCCTTTCCCTTTATCCTCTCCCTTCCACATCCCTGCTCTACCCTTTCCCTCTTCCTTCACTCCCCTTCCTCTCCCTCTCCCTCTTCCCTTCCCCACCCTCCTCTCCTCTCCCAGTCCTTCCCAATCCCCCTTTCTTATCTCTCTCTCTCCCTTTTCCTAATACCCCTTTCCTTTCTCTCTCTCTCTCCCCTTTCCCAATCCTTCACTCCCCCTTCCACCTATCCTCCCTTTTCCTCCTCACTCCCTCTCCTCCCTTTCATCATAATCTAATTCTATTTTATTCATTATCATCACTTTATCTTATCTAAAAAAAAATTTTAAACTTAATTCCTCATTATTCACTCATTATTTATTTTATCGATCTTACAACTTAATCGTAATTACAATGATCTTTATCGTTTTCAAAATCACAACCGAATTTTCACCTTCATCAAAA
>NC_091590.1:3609975-3619975 GCF_042767895.1 Penaeus vannamei
TTGGCCCCCTTTCTTCCTCTTCTCCTGTCCCTCCCTCCCTCCCTTTCTCCCTCTCCCTCCTCACTCCCCTTCTCCATCCTTTTTCCCTCTCCTCCCTCCGTCTCTCCCCCCCTCCCCTTCCTCCCCTTTTTTCTCCTCTCCACTCCCTCCCTCCCTCCCATCCTCTTTTCCCTTCTCTCTCCCCTTCGCCCCCTTCCTTCCCCTTCATCCCTGTCACCTTTCCCTTTCCTTCCCCCTCCCCATCCTCCCCCCTCCCTTCTCCCTCTCTTTTCCGACTTTTCTCTCTCCTCCTTCCCCCTCTTTCATCCCTTCTCTCTCCCCTCACCCCCTCTTCTCTTCCTTCCACTCTTTCTCCCCTTTCCCTCTCCCTCCCCTCCTTCCTCCCTTTTCCCCTCTCCCTCCTTCTTCCCTCACTCCCCTCTCTTCCCTCTTTCCCTTCCTCTTTCACACCGCCCTTCTCCCTCCCCCTCTTTCACCCCCTCCCTCCACTCCTTCCCTCTCTCCCTCTCCTTTCTCCTCTCCCTCCCCTCCTCCTTCTCTCACTTCCTCCCTCTCCCCTCTTTCACCCATCCCTTCTCCTTCCCCCTCTCTTTCCCCTCCCTTCTCCCTCCCCTCCCTCCCTCTCTTTCTCCCTTCTGCCTCCCCTCCCTCCCTGCCCCTCCCCCCCCTCAAAAAAACACAATAAAAACGGAAATAAAAGTCCCCCCTCATCTCCCAGGGAATCTAATTCTCTATCAACATAATTCCTCTTCTTGTTTTCTTTCGAGTATTGCATATTTATGAGGTTCTGATAATATTTCTCGAGTGTTTGGAGATTGAGTTTCTGTCACGTTAGGAGATGGAGGAGGAGGAGGAGGGAGGAGGAGGGAGGAGGAGGGGAAGGAGGGGAGGAGAGGAGGAGGAGGAGGAGGGGAAGGAGGAGGAAGGGAAAGGAAGGGGAAGGAGGAAGAAGGAGGAGGGAGGAAGGAGGAGGAGGGAAGGAAGGAGGAAGGAAGGGGAGGAAGGAGGACAGGAAGAGGGGAGGAGGAGGAGGAGGAGGAGGAGGGAGGGAGGAAGGAGGAGGAGGGGAGAGGGAGGGAGGGAGGAGGGAGGGAGAGAGGAGGAGGGGGGAGGATGGGGGAGGGGGAGGGGGGAGGGGAGGGAGGAAGGAGGAGGGAGGAGGGAGGAGGGGAGGGAGGGGAGGAGGAGGAGGGAGGAGGGAGGAAGGAGGGAGGAGGAGGAGGGAGGAGGGAGGAGGAGGACGGAGGAAGGGAGGAGTGGTGGAGAAAGGAGGAGGGAGGAGGAGGGAGGAGGAGGGAGGGAGGGAAGAAGGGAGGGAGGAGGAGGACAGGAGGGAGGAGGAGTGGAGGAGGAAGGACGGGAGGAGGAGGAGGAGGGAGGGGCAGGAGGGAGGAGGAGGGAGGAGGGAGGAGGAGGGGAGGAGGGGAGGAGGGGGAGGGTAGGAGGGAGGGGGAGGAGGAGGAGGAAGGAGGAGGGAAGGAGGGAGGAGGAGGAAGGAGGGGAGGAGGAGAGGAGGAGGGAGGAGGGGAAGGAGGGAAAGGAGTGGAGGGAGGAGAAGGAGGGGAAGGAGGAGGGGAGGGAGGGAGGAGTAGGAGGGAGTAGGAGGGAGGAGGGAGGGAGGAGGGGGAGGGAGGGAGGAGTAGGGGGAGGAGGAGGGGGAGGAGTGGAGGGAGGAGGAGGAGAGGGAAGGAGAAGGAGAGGAGGAGGGGGAGGGAGGGAGGAGGAGGAGAGGGAAGGAGGGGGGAGGGAGGAGGAGGGAGGAGGAGGGTAGGAGGGGAGGAAGGGAGGAGGGGAGGAAGGGAAGGAGGGAGGGAAGGAGGAGGAGGGAGGAGGGGAAGGAGGAGGAGGAGTGAAGGGAGGAGGGAGGGAGGAGGAGGGGAGTGGAGGGAGGAGGGGAGGGAGGGAGGAAGGATGAGGATGAGGAGGAAGAGGAGGGGAGGGAGGGAGGAGGAGGACAGGAGGGAGGGAGGAGTGGAGGAGGGGAAGGAGGGAGGAGGAGGAGGGAGGAGGAGGGGGAGGGGGAAGGAGGGAGGGAGGGAAGGAGGGAGGAGGAGTGGAGGGAGGGAGGAGTGGAGGGAGGGAGGGAGGAGGAGGAGCAGGAGGAGGAGGAGGAGGAGGAGGAGGAGGAGGAGAAGAAGAAGAAGAAGAAGAAGAAGAAGAAGAAGAAGAAGAAGAAGAAGGGGGAGGAGGGGGATAGGATGGGACACACACATTTATATTTTTTACTAACACTTTGCAAAATAAAAAATCATCAACACTGCAAAACGTTTCCCCAAATTGCCTCACCCTTCGCAAAACGTTCCCAAAACGAGACCAGCCTTATGCCAAACGTTCTCACAAACGTTTCCTCGAATGGCTTACTTACACCCGTTACATAACACTCATTTTTTTTTTTACTGTTTCTTTAAAATCCCCTTAAACTGTTTTAATATGAAAATCTATTTATTTTTGTTTTGATTTTTACTGTCTCTTAAAACCCCCTTAAACTGCTTTAATATGATAATCTATTCGTTTTTGTTTTGTTTTGATTTTGAAGTTTTATGAGGTGGAATTCTTTATTGCGTTCGGTAATGGGTTTATGGTTAATGATTATTAATGAAGGATTTTTTTTATATTGAAGTTTCAACCGATCGTAATATGAACTGTATTGATGGTATTGAAGGTCAGTATAATCAAAGGTCAGTATAATCAAAGGTCAGTATAATCGAAGGTCAGTATAATCGTTAGTAGTTCAGTGTGTTATTTTCTAAGTAAATGTGAGCGTAAAAGTACATGTATTTCCATTACATTTGCATATTCGCAAGAGAAAAGACGAAACAGCGAGAAATTCACAACAGAATATTAGCTGTTTTTTTCGTATGAAGTTAGTTTTATGGTATTCATTCACATCTGTCATACATCCCATCTTTGACAGGTTTTCTATTTTTATAAAGTAAATTATATGTTTTAAAGTAAAAGCTTCCCCGCTATTTTGCTGTTTCTTACTCTCTCCCCGGAAATCAGAGCCATAATAAACATTTTCAGGAGGAAGAAGGAGGAGGAGGAGAAGGAGGAAGAAAAGGAGGAGAAGGAGGAGGAAAAGGAGGAGAAGGAGGAAGAAGGAGGAGGAGGAGAAGGAAAAGGAAGAAAAGGAGGAGAAGGAGAAGGAGAGGAAGGAGAAAGTTGAACAGGAGGAACAGGAGAGGAATGTCAATAATAATAGTAGTAATAATAATTCTCAGACAATATTCTGATACTAATAGGATTATCAGAAATAAGTTACTCTGATATCTAAAAAATGTACTTTGGATAGAACTATGTACATATTATCGGTTAATTAAGCTCCGATCACGCACCACCGAAGAAAAAAAATAAATAAATAGAGTTTGGAATACACATCAGTACAAATTTATGCTACTGACAGGACCTCATGTCACAGCGCACATCATCAAGTAATATTGACATTGCAGATATTGCTAACAATGATACTGACCTTGTCCACCCTGCATTATCTTTTTCTTTTTTCTTTCTATTTTCTTTTATTGCAGTCTCCCCTCTTCTCATTACTTCTTGGAACTGAAATATATCAACATCATATCAACACTTTTGCAATTTGCTCGTAACTCACGACAAAATTTAATACACCAGCAAACCATTCCATTATAATCTATTTAACGTAATACATTACTGCATCATTGAGAATGCTGTATTTCTGTCCAGCTTTTTATATAAACCAGGAAATGACTGTTTGGTGTTGCAATTACCAGTCTGTTGTCATCACCAATTTGCAATGTTGCGGCAGAGAATTCAGTGAAATAGTGAACAATAGTTGAAATGGAACTTATCTTAATTGTAAAACATGATATAAACACCTCAACCAAGAGAAAGAGAGGGAGAAAGAAAGAGAAAGGAAGGAAGAGAAAGAGAAAGAAAGACAGAAAGAAATAAAGAGAAAGAAAGAGAGAATAGAAAGAAAGAAAGAAAGAAAGAAAGAGAAGAAAATAAATAGATAAAGAGAGAAGAGAAGAGAGAGAAGAGAGAGACAGAGAAAGAGAGAAAGAGAGAAAGAGAGAAAGAGAGCGAAAGAGAGAGAGAGAGAGAGCGTGAGAGAGAGAGAGAGAGAGAGAGAGAGAGAGAGAGAGAGAGAGAGAGAGAGAGAGAGAGAGAGAAAGAGAGAAAGAAAAAAAGAGAAAGAATGAAAGAGAAAGAAAAAAAAAGAAAGAGAGAAAGAAGAAGAAAGAGAAAGGAAGAGAAAATAAAATAAGAAAGAAACAAAAGAAAAATAGAGAGGAAAAGAAAGAAGAAAAATAAACAAAAAACATATTCACGCAAGAAAATTGGAAAGTAAAACCAACAAACGAAAAGAGAAAGAAAGAAAGTAAGAAAGAGAAATAAAACAAACAAATAAACAACGCAAGTAAAAAACAAACAAACAAGTAGATAACTAAAATAAAAAGGATAAAAAAAGAAAAGAGAAAGAAAGAAAGTAAAAAAGAAAAATAAAACAAACAAACAAACAACACAAAAAACAAACAAACAAACAAAAAAGTAAATATTACACTCACCCCAAAAAAAAGAAAGAAAAATAAAACAAACAAATAAACAACACAAAAAAACAAACAAACAAACAAACAAGTAAATAAACCCCCCTCCCCCAAAAAAAAAGATAAAAAAAAAGATAAATAAAGATACTGCAAGCACCAAGATGAGTCACTCTGATGCAATGAATGCTTGCAAAACCTGTCTGACCGGAACGTCTTAGTCGCGAAAATTTGCATAAGAATGTCATTGCAGAGAAGGAGTGGAACTGTGTGCCATTTTATTTTTGAAAGATACGCAATTTTTTTTTTTTTTTGTGGTGATGATGGTGGTGATGATGGTGATGGTTGGTGATGATGGTGGTGGTGGTGGTGGTGATGGTGATGGTTGGTGATGATGGTGGTGAAGGTGGTGGTGGTGGTGGTGGTGGTGATGGTGGTGAAGGTGGTGGTGGTGGTGGTGGTGATGATGGTGGTGGTGGTGATGGTGATTCTTGTGGTGGTGGTGATGGTGGTGGTGGTGGTGGTGATGATGGTGGTGGTGATGGTGGTTGTGGTGGTGGTGATGGTGGTTGTGGTGGTGATGATGGTTGTGGTGGTGGTGATGGTTGGTGGTGGTGGTGGTGGTGATGGTTGGTGATGGTGGTGGTGTGGTGGTGGTGGTGGTGGTGGTGATGGTGGTGGTGTCTTTGTGGTGGTGTGGTGGTGATGATGGTGGTGAATGGTGGTGGTGGTGTGATGAAGGTGGTGATGGTGGTGGTGCTGATTCTTGTGGTGGTGGTGATGGTGGTGAGGATGTTATGGTGGTGGTAGTGATGGTGGTGATGGTGGTGGAGGTGGTGGTGGTGATGATGATGGTTGGTGATGGTGGTGGTAGTTGGTGGTGATCATGGTGATTCTTGTGGTGGTTGTGGTGGTGATGATGGTTGGTGGTGGTGATGGTTGGTGGTTGGTGGGTGGTGGTGATGGTTGGTGGTGGTGGTGGTGGACGAGGTGATGGTGGTGGTGATGAATTGGTGGTGGTGATGGTTGATGGTGGTGGTGGTGATGGTGGTGATGGTGGTGATGGTGGTGGTGATGATGGTGGTGGGTGATGATGGTGATGATGGTGGTGGTGGTGTGTGGTGATGATGGTGATGATGGTGGTGGTGGTGGTGGTGGTGGTGGTGGTGGTGGATGATGGTGATGATGGTGGTGGTGGTGATGGTTGGTGGTGGTGATGGTAGTTTTGGTGGTGATGGTGGTGATGGTGGTGGAGGTGGTGGAGGCGATGATGGTTGGTGATGGTGGTGGTGTTGGTGGTGGTGGTCATGGTGGTGATGCTGGTTGATGGAGGTGGTGATGGTTGTGGTGGTGGTGATGGTAGGTGGTTGGGTGATGATGGTGATATGGTGATGGTGGTGGTGAGTGATGGTGATGGTGGTGGTGGTGATGGTGATGGTGTGGTGGTGATGGGTGGTGGTGGTGATGATGGTGATATATGTGGTGGTGGTGGTGATGATGGTGGTGGTGATGGTGGTGGTGATGGTAGGTGGTGGTGGGGTGGTGATTTGGTGAAGTGGGGATGGTGGGAGGAAGTGAGTGATGGTGGTGGTAGTGGTGGTAGTGTGATGGTGGTGATGGTGGTGGAATGGTGGTGGTGATGATGGTTGGTGATGGTGGTGGTAGTGGTGGTGGTGGTGGTGATAGGTGGTGATGGTGAGTTTAGTTTGATAATCGGTTGTGAGTGGTGGTGATTATGAATTTGTTTGGTGGTGGTGGTGATGGTTGGTGATGGTGGTGGTATGGGTGGTGGTGGTGGTGGTGATGGTGGTGGTGTGGTTGTGGTGGTGGTGGTGATTTGGGGGTGATGGTGGTGGTGATGCTGGTGATGGAGGTGGTGATGGTTGTGGTGATGGTGGTGGTGGTTTGGGGGGGTGGTATGGTGGTGGATGTGGTGATGGTGGTGGTGGTGGTGATGGTGGTGGTGGCGATGGTGGCGATGGTGGTGATGGTGGTGGTTGGTGAGGGGGTGGTATGGTGGTGGTGGTGATGGTGATGGTGGTGATGGTGGTGGTGGTGGTGATGGTTGGTGATGGTGGTGGTAGTGGTGGTGGTGGTGGTGATGGTGGTGATGGTGGTTGTGGTGGTGATGATGGTTGGTGATGGTGGTGATCATGTGATTCTTGTGGTGGTGGGGTGATGGTGGTGGTGATGGTGGTGATTTGGGGATTTGGTGGTGGTGATGGTGGTGATGATGGTGATTTGGTGGTGGTGATGGTGATGGTGGTGATCGTGGTGGTGGTGGTGATTTGGGGGTAGTGGTGATGTGGTGGTAGTGGTGATGATGGTGATTTGGTTGGTGGTGGTGATGATGGTGGTGGTGGTGATGGTGGTGGTGGTGATGGTGGTGGTGGTGATGGTGGTTGAGGATATTAGTGATGGTGGTGGTGGTGGTGATGAAAGGTGGGGTGGTGGTGGTGGTGATTCTTGTGGGGGTGGTGATGGTGGTGAGGGTGTTTTGGGGGGGTATGATGGTGGTGATGGTGGTGGGGGTGGTGGTGGGGATGATGGTTGGTGATGGTGGTGGTGGGATCATGGTGATTCTTGTGGGGGTTTGGGGGTGATGGTGGTGGTGATGGTGGTGGTATGGTGGTGATGTTGGTGATGTGGTGGTGGTGATTTGGTGGTGGTGGGGATGGTGGGGGTTTGGGGGTGAAGGTGGTGATGGGAGAAGGTGGTGGGGATGGTGGTGATGTTTATTGGTGGTGGTGATTTGGGGGTGGTGGTGGTGGTGATGGTTGATGTTGGTGATGTGGTGGTGGTGATGGTGGTGGTGGTGGTGGTGGTGGTGATGGTGGTCGTGGTCGTGGTGGTGATGGTGATGGTCATGGTGGTGGTGGTGGTGGTGATGGTGGTGATGGTGATGGTGATGGTGGTGATGATGTTGATGAGAATGTTATGATGATGGTGGTGGTGATGGTGTTGATGATAGTGGTGATGAAGAAGAAGAAGACGATGAAGATGAAGAGGAAAAGGAATAATAATGATATGGAGAAAAATAAGGAAAACAAGAGGAAGAAAGAAAAACAATTAGAAAAAGAGAAAGAAGGAAAAAGAAAAGAAAAAGTAAAAGAAAAAAAAGGAAAAAGAAAAAAAAATATTGTTTTTTATCGTTATCATTTTTATTATTATCATTATTATCATTACTATTATCATTATTATTATTATCATTATCATCATTATTATTGTTATTGTTATCATTATTATTATCATTATTATTATCATTATTATTATCGTTATGATTATCATTATTACTATCATTATCATTGTTATCATTATTATTACCATTTCATCATCATTAGTAGTAGTATTTTTTTTATTAAAGTCATCCATTTCACTAAGATTAAGTCTAGAATAGACCTTATTGCTACTTGGATTTTGCGCTCATGTTCTTTATAATACAATTTATTGCACGAGCAAATATGGAATTGTAACTGCTAACTTTCTAACTTTATCTATTTATCTATCTATCTATCTATCTGTCTGTCTATCTATCTGTCTGTCTTGTTTCTTTCTCTCTCTCTCTCTCTCTCTGTCTGTCTGTCTCTCTCTCTCTCTCTCTTTCTCTCTCTCTCTCTAACTCTCTCCCTCTCTCCCTCTCTCTCTCTCTCTCTCTCTCTCTCTCTCTCTCTCTCTCTCTCTCTCTCTCTCTCTCTCTCTCTCTCTCTCTCTTTCCCTCTCTCTCCCTCCTTTTCTCTCTCTCTCTCTCCCTCTCTCTCTCTCTCTCTCTCTCTCTCTCTCTCTCTCTCTCTCTCTCTCTCTCTCTCTCTCTCTCTCTCTCTCTCTCTCTCTCTATATATATATATATATATATATATATATATATATATATATATATATATAAAACTCAACTGAGTGTTATCAAGGAATAAAACCCTTGTAATTGTTAACTTTATAACTCTTTTATATATCAAACTTAATCGAGTGTTATCAAGGAGTAAAACCCTCGTAATTTTTTTTATAACACTTGTAATTTTTTTTATATATATATATGTAATAGTTTTCCTCAAATAAAAGGCAAAAGGGTGAACTTTCCGGCAGACTGACCCGTGCCTGGCAGACTTTAAATAGGATGAAAGTGTGAGGGAAAAAGTTTGAGAAGCTCTGCTCTCTCTGTTTCAGTCTCTGCCCGGTTGTCTGTTCGTATTTCTGAACCTTTTTTTTTTCTTTTTCTTTTTTATTCTGTCTGTCTGTCTGTGTTTGTCTGTCTGTGTTTGTCTGTCTTTGTATGTCTGTCTGTCTTTGTCTGTGTCTGTGTGTCTGTCTCGGTGTTTCTCTTTTTCTGTCTGTCCGTCGTTCTGTCTGTCTGTTTGTCTGTCTGTCTGTCTCTGTCTGTCTCTGTCTCCTCGTCCTCCTCTTCCCTCTCCTCTCCCTCGTTCCTCCTCTTCCCTCTTCTCTCCCTCGTTCCTTACTCCTCCTCCTCCTCCTCCTCCTCTTCCTATTCCTTCTCCTCTCCCTCCTCTTCCCTCTTCTCATCTCCTTACTCCTCCTCCTTCTTCTTTCGCTCTTTCTCTCTCTCCTCCTCTCCCTCTCCTTCCCCTCCTCTTTTCCATCCCTCCTCCTTCCTCCTCCCTCTTCTCTCCTCTCCTTCCTCCTACTCCGTCTCTCTCTCCCTCCTTCCTCATCCTTTTCCTCCTCCTCCTCCTCTCGCTTCGCCTCCCTCCTCTCCCTCCTCCCTCCTCTTCCCTCTCCTCTCCTCTCCCCTTCCTTTCGCCTCCTTCTCTCCCTCCCTTCCCCCCCTCCTCTTCTCCATCCCTCCTCCCTCCGTATCCTCTCCCTCGTTCCTCCTCCTCCTCTCCCTCCTTCCTTCCCCCTCCTCTTCTCCATCCCTCCTCCTCCTCCTCCTCTCTTCCTCCCTTCCTCATCCTTTTCCTCCTCCTCCTCTCGCTCCTTCCCTCCTCCCTACTCCTCTCGCTCCTTCCTCCTCCTCCTCCTCCCTCCTTCCTCATCCTTTTCCTCCTCCTCCTCTCGCTCCTTCCTCCTCCCTACTCCTACTCCATTCCTCCTCCTCCTCTTCCTCCTTCCTCATGCTTTTCCTCCTCCTCCTCTCGCCCCTTCCCCTCATCTACTCCTCCTCTTCTCTCTTCTCTCCTCCTGCGCTCTTTTCCTCCTCCTCTCCTCCTCCTCTCCCTCCTTCCCTCCCTCCCTCCCTACTCCTTTCCTCCTTCCTCGCTTCGCCTCCTTCCTGTTCCGCTGTCGCATCCTGCCTCTGATCCTCAGCCTTAAACTATATTGTCTTTGGATTTATACTTATCTGTTATTTTTCCTCTTACTTTTTATCTATTTTTAGTTTTTTTTTTTAATATTTTATACTTTTTTCTGTATTTTTTTTTTAATCTTTTATATTTTTTCTGTATTTTCTTTCGTTTTTTTATCTTTTATATATTTTTTTTCGTTTTTTGTCTTCCCTCCTGTAATTTCTGTAAAATTTTGTTTCTTTG
>NC_091590.1:3624975-3626397 GCF_042767895.1 Penaeus vannamei
TAATAAGAGTTAAGATAAGATAATTAATTAAGTTAAGATACTAATAAGAGATAAGAGTTAAGGCGTGAGTGAGGGGCATTGCAGACAGCAGCTGAACGTGTGAATTCGGTTCCAGGAGGAGGCAGAGGAATCTTGTGCGTATTTTCATGCACAGCTATTAATACACACACACATACATACACACACATACATATATATAAACACACTCACATATGTGTGTGTGTGTGTGTGTGTGTGTGTGTGTGTGTGTGTGTGTGTGTGTGTGTGTGTATGTGTGTGTGTGAGAGAGAGAGAGAGAGAGAGAGAGAGAAGAGAGGAGATAGAGATAGATAGATAGATAGATAGAGAGAGAGAGAGAGAGAGAGAGAGAGAGAGAGAGAGAGAGACCCCATCACCCCATTGACCTACCCTCCCCCTTTCCCTCTCCCTTCTCCCTTTTCCCCCCTCAAATTCCTCCCCTCCCATCCATTCTCTCCCTCCCACTACCCCTCCCCTCCCATCCCTTTTCCTCCCTCCTCCCCACTCCCCCCCTTCCCCACTCCCACTCCTCCATCCCTCCTCCCCCCCCCCAATCCCATCCCTCCTCCCATTCCCCCCCTCCCTCCTTCCCCCCTTTTTTCTCTCCCTCCCTCCCTCTTCCCCATCCATAGAAAGCCCTGTGCATCTGTCCGTCGGTTGCAGTCGGTGGCTCATCTTACCACCGCCAGTCAGCTGTTAATTGGTATCGTCTTGGAGTAACAGTGGACGTCGCTTTTATTGAGGCATCTCGTGATTTGCATATCGGGGTTGGAGGGTGGGGAAGGGGGTGGGGAGAGGGGGAGGAGAGGAGAGGGATGGGTGGGAAAGGGGGTGGGTGGGGAGAGGGGAGGAAGAGAGGGAGGAAGGATGGGGTGGGGAGGGAGAGAGAGGGAGGGGAGGGAAGGGGGAAAGAGGGTGGGTGGGAAGGAGGAGGAGGAGGAGGAGGGGAGGAGATGGGAGTAGGAAGAAGGGTGGGTGGGTGTGAAGGGGGAGGGGAGGGAAGGAAGGAGGAGGAGGGATGGAGTGGGAAGGGAGGAGGGAGGAAAGGGAAGTGAGGGGTGGGAAGAGAGGATGGGAGGAAGGGAGGAGGAGGAATGAGGAAGAGAGGGGGTGGGAAGAAGGGGATGGGAAGAAGTGGGTAGGGAGAATGGGGTGAGAAGAAGGTGGGTGAGAAGAGAGGGGGTGGAAGAGGGGGAAGAGAGAGAGGGTGGAAGGATGAGTGAAGTATGAGGTGAGTGGATATCTATACGGATATGAGTGTATTGGTTGTAAATATGGGTTGAATTTGGCTGCTGTTGCCTGATACTAATATATTTTTTCCTACACATTCGTCTTTCCTTCATTATGACACACACACACACACACACTTACAGTCACACACACACACACACACACACACACACA
>NC_091590.1:3629397-3631897 GCF_042767895.1 Penaeus vannamei
GGGGGAAAAGGGAAAAAAGGAAAGGGAAAAAAAAAAAAAAAGGGGGGGAAAAAGGGGAAAAGGGGGAGAGAGAGAGAAAAAGGGGAAAAAACTTTTTTTTCCCCCCCCCCGGGGGGGTTTTTTTGGGGGCCAAAAAAACCTCCCCCGCCCCTGGATATGCCCTAACTCTTCTCATTCTATTTCTCATTAATCAGAACATAATCTATCTGATTTCTACACGTGTCTACTTTCGCGTTGAAATCACCCATGATAATTCTTATATCCTGTGATCTGTATTGCTTCACTGCTTCATCCAACTAACCGTGTTTTTTGTTGTTGTTGTTGTTTTTTTCAACTCAGTGTTCTCAGATGTAGGCGCATAGTCCATGAATCACTGAAATGTCAACATGGTCTCCCTTTCAGTCTCGCCAACATAACGAAATAGACCAGGATCCACATAAACTTCTTGTAATTTCGTCATCACGTTCATTGCAGCGTAATGCTTGTTATTGCTGTTCTTGCAATCTTGCTGACCTGCGTCCGATCCTGCGCGCTGCCAGTGGATGGTCACCCCGGCCATTCCTCGCACACAGGGGGAGAATTTAGAAACAAAATAAAACACAGCATGTCACAGTAAAGAATACCCATTGTAACATATGGAATCGAAACTATATCTAAATCCTACACCGTGTTTATGTTCCAATCCTCCCGAGGCTATAAATAGGATTCCTTCAGATGCTAGTATTTCTGTGTCTATCTCACTTCACAAATTAATCTCTAGTCTTCTCCTTCCCAGCATGATATTATCCATATCTCTCTTTAAATATATTGTCTTAACATTCCACGTTATAATCCTAGTAAAAATACTTCTTACAGTCATAGGATAACGGTCGGGTATCACGTATAGCAAATAATAATCCTAACGAACAAGATCTTATTATATGGATACATTGTTATCATTTCATCTTTATCATTGTTATCATTTCATCATTGTTATCGTTTCATCTTTATCATTGTTATCAATTCATCTTTGTTATCATTTCCTCCTTGTTATCACTGTTATCATTTCATCATTGTTATCATTGTTATCACTTCATCTTTGTTATCATTTCATCTCTGTTAACTTTGTTATCATTTCATATTTGTTATCATTGTTATCATTTCATATTTGTTATTATTGTTATCATTTCATCTTTGTTATCATTGTTATCATTTCATCTTTGTTATCATTGTTATCATTTCATCTTTGTTATCATTGTTATCATTTCATCATTGTTATCATTCCTTCTTGCTTTTATCATTACGATTACACTAAGCAGAATACGACAGCTCTTTGTCATCTTCTTTCGAGTGAAATGAGAGAGATGACCACCTCTCTTCTGCCTGCAAATTGGTCTCGGTCTCAGAGGTCGTGGGTCACCGGCCTTCAACCCGCCAGAGGTCATCACTCCCAGCCCGGCGTAGGAGACTCATCCAGGTCATACGAGGCGGTCAGCTGGTCTTGAGACTCGCCGGTCGGGAAGGGTGACCACGCCCTCAGGTCACTCGCTCCAGATGCTATGCTACCCTGATGAGATATTTGTATGTGTGTGTTTGTGTGTGTGTGCGTGTGTGTGTGTGTGTGTGTGTGTGTGTGTGTGTGTGTGTGTGTGTGTAATTCACTGTATAGAACATATATAATAAATGAATATAAAGAAAGAAACAGTATAGAAATAAATAAATAAATTTATATATATATATATATATATATATATATATATATATATATATATATATATATATATATATATATATATACATATATATATACATATGCCTATATATATGTGTGTATGAATCTGAAAAAAATAGTATTTAATAAAAATAATTACGATAAAATACTAAAATAAAATAATTAAATTAAAGACCACGACAGTTCAGGCGGACGGTAGAAAATGTTGTACTTTCTACCCATTCATTAGCATACAAACGACTCCTGGTCATTACGGTTGCGTTTACATAAGGGCGGGAGGGAAAATGGCCTTTAAAGGGTGGACTCTGATCCCTCGAGGCCAGTGCAGAAGGCGGAAGAAATACTTTTACGTTCGTTGGTGTATATATATGTATATAAATATATATATATATATAAATATATATATATATATATATATATATATATATATATATATATATATATATATATTTATTTATTGTATATTCCTTTTCTTCTTCTTCTCCTTGTTCTTGTTCTTCTTCCTCTTCTTTTCTTTACCTTCTCCCCTTTCTTCCTCTTTTCCTTCTTCTTCTTCTTCTCTTTTCTTTCTGCTCTTCCTTCTTCTCCTCTTCCGTCTTCTTCTTCCCCTTATTATTATCATATTCCTTCTCCTTATTATTAGTATTCTCCTTCTTATCATTAGTATTCTCCTTCTCCTTCCTCTCCTCCTCTTCTTCTCCTTCTCCTTCTTCTTCTTCTAAAAATGAAATAAATAAATAAATGAATAAATAAACAAAAAGAAAAAAAAAACGGAAAATGGTTCTTCTA
>NC_091590.1:3663242-3665742 GCF_042767895.1 Penaeus vannamei
CTCCCTTATATCCATCTCACCTTCTCTACCTCCCACTAGCTTTTCTTCCCTCCCTCCTTCTCTCCCTCTCTCCCTTCCACTCTCGCTTCCTATCCTTCCCTCCCCTCTTTCCCCCTTTCTCTCTCCTTCCTTCCTTCCTTCCCTCCCTCTTTCCCCCTTTCTCCCTCCATACCCCTCTACCTCCCTCCCACCCCTCCTATAGCCCCCCCATCCTCCTCCTCCTAACACCCCCCATCCCCCTCCTCCTGCACCCCCATCCCTCTCCCTCCTAACACCCCCCATCCCCTCCTCCTAACACCCCCATCCCCCTCCCTCTAACACCCCCATCCCCTCCTCCTAACTCCCCACATCCCCTCCCTCCTAACACCCCCATCCCCCTCCCTCCTAACACCCCCATCCCCTCATCCCCACAACACCCCCATCCCCCCTCCCTAGCCCCCCATCCCCTCCTCCCTAACACCCCCATCCCCTCCTCCTAACACCGCCCCATCCCCCCTCCCCAACCCCCTCTCCCTCCCACCCCCTCCTATCCTCCCCTCCCCTCCCTAGCCCCCCATCCCCTCCTCCTTAAAACCCCCCACCATCCCCTCCCTAACACCCCCATCCCCTCCTCCTAGCCCCCATACCCTCCTCCTAGCCCCCCATCCTCCTCTAAGCACCCCCATCCTCCTCTAACGCCCCCTGTCCCTCCTCCTAACACACCACCATCCTCCTCTAACACCCCCATCCCTCCTCCTAACACCCCATCCCCTCCTCCTAACACGTATCCCCCTCCCAACCCCTCTCCTCCTCCTCTAACACCCCATCACCTCCTCTAACGCCCCCATCCCCCTCTCTTTCCCCCCCATCCCCTCCTCCTAACACCCCATCCTCCTCTCTAACACCCCATCCTCCTCCTAACACACCCCATCACCCTCCTCTACTTACCCCATCCCCTCCTCTAGCACCCCCACCATCCCTTCCTCCTAACACACCCCACCATCCCTCCTCCTGACACCCCCAACCCCTCCTCTAACACCCCATCCTCCTCTCCTAACACCCCCATCCCCTCCCTCCTAACACCCCCCATCCCCCTCCTAGCACCCCAACCTTCCCTCCCCCTAACTTGCCCCAACCCTCCTCTCTAACCTCCCTCTCCCCTCCTCTAACACCCCCATCCCTCCTCTAACACCCCCATCCTCCTCTAACTTCCCTCCATCCCCTCCTCCTAACACCCCCATCCTCCTCTAACACCCCCATCCCCTCCTCCTAACACCCTCATCCTCACTCTCTTTTATCCCTCCTCCTAACACCCCCCATCCCCTCCTCCTAACACCCCCATCCCCTCCCTCCTAACACCCCATCCATCCCCTCCTCCTAACACCCCCATCCCCTCCTCCTATTTACAACCTCCTCCTAGCCCCCCATCCCCTCCTCCCTAACACCCCCCCCCCCTCCTCCTAACACCCCCACCATCCCCCCTTTCCTCTAACACACCCCCACCATCCACTCCTCCTAACACCCCCATCCCCTCCTCTCTTCCCCATCCCCTCCTCCTAACACGCCCCATCCCCCTCCCAACCCTCTCCTCCCTCCCCCTCCTAACACCCCATCACCTCCTCCTAACACCCCCATCCCCCCTCTAACACCCCCATCCTCCTCTCAACACCCCCATCCTCACTCTAACACCCCCATCCCCTCCTCCTAACTCGCCCCCCATCCCCTTCTCCTAACACCCCCCATCCCCTCCTCCTAACACCCCCATCCCCTCCTCCTAACACCCCCATCCCCTCACTCCTAACACCCTCCATCCCCTCCTCCTAACACCCCCCATCCCCTCCTCCTAACACCCCCCATCCCCTCCCTCCTAACACCCTCCATCCCCTCCCTCCCTAACACCCCCATCCCCTCCCTCCTAACACCCCCATCCCCTCACTCTAACACCCTCCATCCCCTCCTCCTAACACCCCCATCCCCTCCTCCTAACACCCCCATCCCCTCTCCTAACACCCCCATCCCCTCACTCTAACACCCCCCATCCCCTCCTCCTAACACCCCCATCCCCTCCTCCTAGCCCCCCATACCCTCACTCCTAGCCCCCCATCCCTCCCCTCCTAACACCCCATCCCCTCCTCCTAACACCCCCACCATCCCCTCCTCCTAACACACCCCACCATCCCCTCCTCCTAACACCCCCATCCCCTCCTCCTAACACCCCCCATCCCCTCCTCCTAACACGTCCCCATCCCCCTCCCAACCCCTCTCCCTCCCTCCCCCTCCTAACACCCCCATCACCTCCTCCTAACACCCATCCATCCCCCTCCTAACCCCACCATCCCCTCCCTCCTAACACCCCCCATCCCCTCCTCCCTAACACCCCCATCCCTCACTCCTAACAACCCCCATCCCTCCCTCCTAACACCCCCATCCCCTCCTCTAACACCCCCACCATCCCCTCCCTCCCTAACACACCCACCATCCCCTCCTCCTGACACCCCCAACCTCCTCCTAACACCCCATC
>NC_091590.1:3678242-3683242 GCF_042767895.1 Penaeus vannamei
GGAAATGGGAGAGGATGAGAAAAAAGAGGTGGGAGAGAGGGAAAGGGGTATAAAGTGGGAGACGGGGAAAGAATTGGGGGAAGGAGTGAGAGAAGGAAGGAAGAGGGAGGGGGAGGAAATTGGAGAAAGAGGGGGGATGGGAGGTGGAGTTTCAGTTTAATAATGTGCGACTGAATTTATGTTCCTTAAGAGGGTGTTGTTATGTAATGCATTTCTGTCAGCAATAGGTTATCACACACACATATACACAAAGGAAAACTTTCGTATCTTCCTTTTCTCTCTATCTCTCTATCTATTTATCTATCTCTTTCTCCCTCTCTCTCTCTTTCTCCCTCTCTCTTTCTATCTATCTATCTATCTATCTATCTATCTCTTTCTCCCTCTCTCTCTCTTTCTATCTCTCTCTCTATCTCTTTCTCCCCCTCTCTCTCTATCTATCTATCTATTTATGTATCTATCTATCTTCACATGATATATTACACTGTATGTGACTTCATGGAAGTGTATCTCGAATGAAGATTAAAAAACATGATTGTTGTCATTTATATGCAAATGAGAGAGGTAATTTACAAGGGCCAGGTGTAGAGAGTGTATCAAATTCCTGTTTTTTTCTCGACACGTCAAAAACAAACAAAAAAAAATCAAAATATTAAGCAGACTGTAGTGTTTGGAGGGGGTGTTATGAATAGTTTTTTGTTCTTATTCTCTCTCTCTCTCTTTCTCTCTCTCTCTCTCTCTCTCTCTCTCTCTCTCTCTCTCTCTCTCTCTCTCTCTCTCTCTCTCTCTCTCTCTCTCTGTCTCTCTCTCTCTCTCTCTCTCTCTTTCTTTCTCTCTCTCTCTCTCTCTCTCTCTCTCTCTCTCTCTCTCTCTCTCTCTCTCTCTCTCTCTCTCTCAAACACACACATACACACACACACACACACACGCACGCACACACACACACACACACACACACACACACACACACACATACACACACACACACACACACACACACACATATACCATCTCAATCTGTTATTGTTATTGTTATTATCATTATTATTATTTTCATGACAATACCAGTGATAATATCAATAATGATAATAGTAATAATAATAACAACAATCGAAATGATGACAATAATAACGATAATAATAACAATAACAATAATAATGATAATGATAATAACAGTAGTGATCGTATTAATAAGATTGATAATAATGATTATGGTAATGTTAATGATAATAACGATGGCAATGATGATGCTAATAGTAATGATAATGATGATGATGATAATGATAACAATAATAATGATAACAATAATGATCTTCCCAGAGGAGCTACTTGGTGACTCTGACCTTGAAATTTTGTATTCATATTCTAACGTTCCAAATTCCAAAATTTACGCTAAATTTATAGATATTTCAGTTCGTCACCCATATTCCCTAGAAAGGATCGATTACTGAAATAAAATCTAAAGAAAAAAAAATATGTAAATATCAACAGAAAAAGTTGTGTTACGAAGATTTGAGTCCTTGCTGTCACGCCGACACAGTGAAACGTGGCGGGGAGGTCCGTAGATTTTATGAACAGCCTGCTTCCCTGCAAATAGCAAAAGGGAAAAGAAACGGGGAAAGGAGTAGAAATAAGAGAAAAGGAGAAAGGAGTGGCAAAGAAAGGGAGAGGAGGAGGGGATGAGAGAGGAAGAGGGAGTGAGGAGAGGGTAAAGCAAGGGAATAAGAAGGAAAGGAAGAAGGGAGAAAATAGTAAAAGGAAAAGGAAGGAAGAGGAAGAAGAGAAGGAAAAAGGAGGAAACGAAGATTGAAAAGGGGATAGAAGAGAAGAATAGACAAAGGAAGGAAGAGAAGAATAAAGAAAGAGTAAAACGAGAAAGAGAGAAGGAGGTAAAACTGACAAAGAGAAAAAAAAAAGAGTGAATAACGGAAGGAAGACTATAATATAAACCAAATATAACGAATATCTCTTTTTATCTATCGCATTTTAATTAATTGGCTGTACAATTTATATCGGGACATTTTGCTCATTAGAGCACCACTATATCAAATTAAATTGAATCATTTTTATTAAAGGCGATGGTGTCATACTCATACTTTGGACGAACAAGACTATAAAGACTATATATACATATATATATATATATATATATATATATATATATATATATATATATATATATATATATATATATATATATATATATATATATATATATATATGTATATATATACATATATATATATATATATATATATATATATATATATATATATATATATATATATATATATATATATATATATATTGATATTTAATGTGCTAAGACTAGTGGCACTATTCTATAAATCCTTAAACATCACAGAGACTAGCCATCAAAGACTGACCTTTATCACAATAATGATAAAAGTAAAAATATTTTTTCGTGGCAAAATAACGTCTGTGTCAAGTTTCTTTGTTTAAAAATACAATGAGAATTAAATGTTCATTTTGTCTCATCTACAAAAGAAATGAAAATGACGTTTGTTTTTACTATAAAAAATTAAGTAACAAAAAATGACCTCTTTATTTATTTTATTTATGTTCAAGGGCAGTTCCATTACAGTGAATGAATCCGTATATTCTTATATGAATTAAAGAAAGATAAAACGAACGAAAACAAAAGAAAATTATTCATTACTGTGTGCGTGTATGTGTGTGTGTGTGTGTGTATGTGTATTTGTGTGTGTGTGTGTGTGTGTATGTGTGTGTGTGCGTGTGTGTGTGTGTGTGTGTGTGTGTATACGTGTGTGTGTGGCTGTGTGTGTGTGTGTGTGTGTGTGTGTGTGTGTGTGTGTGTGTGAGTGTGTGTGTGTGTGTGTGTGTGTGTGTGTGTGTGTGTGTGTGTGTGTGTGTGTGTGTGTGTGTGTGTGTATGTGTGTGTTTTGGTGAGTGTCTGTATATGAATGCTTTTTTTCAGCCTCTCAGTAAACTAACATAGCAATAAGCATATTTCATCTTCAACAAGTGTCTGCAGTATAATCACTCAAAACAATGACCAGAGTTTCATCATATTCCGAAAACCCACAAACCAGTCTGTCAGTCCGACTATAACGACAATGACAATGAACATATAATTCTCACGCATAACATCATTCACTTCATGATCATACATGACAGTTTCCCAATAGATATATATATATATATATATATATATATATATATATATATATATATATATATATATATATATATATATATATATATATATATATATATATATAATGAAAACGAGACACAATATTTAAAACTATTAAAAATGTATAAAAGGTATGAATGGGAATTAATATCTTCACAATACAAGTGATGTATTTAATTGGTTTCGAATATATCTTCGTCATAAATATATAATATATTCGAAACCGGTTAAATACATCTCTTGCAACCTGAAGATAATCCTTCTCATGAATACATTTTCTACATTTTTCACAATGAATACTTTTCATACTAAAAATACATCATAACGAGACAGCAGATAATATACTAAAATATACAATAACGAAGCTTGATAGATAATATACTAAAAATACATCATAACGAGACGGTAGATGATATACTAAATATATACAATACCGAAGCTTGATAGATAATATACTAAAGATACATCATAACGAGACGGTAGATAATATACTAAAATATACAATACCGAAGCTTGATAGATAATATACTAAAAATACATCATAACGAGACGGTAAATGATATACTAAAATATACAATACCGAAGCTTGATAGATAATATACTAAAAATACATCATAACGAGACGGTAAATGATATACTAAAATATACAATAACGAAGCTTGATAGATAATATACTAAAAATACATCATAACGAGACGGTAAATGATATACTAAAATATGCAATAACGAAGCTTGATAGATAATATACTAAAAATACATCATAACGAGACGGTAAATAATATACTAAAATATACAATAACGAAGCTTGATAGATAATATACTAAAAATACATCATAACGAGACTTCATATACAATATACTAAGAACATACAATAACGAAGCTTGATAGATAATATACTAAAAAATACATCATAACGAGACGGTAAATGATATACTAAAATATACAATAACGAAGCTTGATAAATAATATACTAAAAATACATCATAACGAGACTTCATATATAATACACTAAAAACATACAATAACAAAACTTGATAGATAATATAAGAAAAACATAAGGTAGACTTAACGAGAATTGATAGATAATATCATAAAAAATATACAATAACGAAACTTGATAAATAACATACGAAAAACATATGGCAAAGAGACTTGCTATTATGGCCTGTGAATGAATAATGCATAATTTGTTGATCATTCATTATGTGATTTAATAGTGCAATAACAAAAGAATGATATGATGTTGTTTATTCCACTAATAGGAAGCAGTATATTTCAGTCAGTTTGGTAATTAGTTGATATTTAGAGAGATGCAGAGGGAGAGAGAGGTGGGGGGGAGAAAGAGAGGGAGAAACGGAGAGAAAGAGAGAGAGAGAAAGAGAGAGTGAAGAGAGGAGAGAGAGGGGGAGAGGAAAGGGAGAAAGAGAGAGAGAGAGGGAGAGAGAGGAGAGAGAGAGAAAGGGAGAGAGAGATAAGAGAGAGAGAGAGAGAGAGAAAGGGGAAAGGGAGAGCGAGAGACAAGAGAGAGAGAGAAAGGAGGGAGAGTGAGAGAGAGGAGAGAGGAGAAGAGAAAGGAGGTGAGAGAGAGAGAGGGAGGAAGGGAGGGGAGGAGAGGGAGAGAGAGAAAGAGAGAGAGATGGATGAGAGAGAGAGAAAACTAGGAGAGGGAGAGGAGTAGAGAGAAACGAGAAAAGAGGGAAAGAAAGAGGGGAGGTGAGAGAGAGAGAGAGAGAGAGAGAGAGGGAGGGAGGGGGAGGAGAAGAGAGGGAGAAAGGGAGAGAGAGAGGGGGAGGAGGAGAGAGAGAGAGAGAGAGATGGATGATAA
>NC_091590.1:3693242-3695742 GCF_042767895.1 Penaeus vannamei
AATCTAATTTAACTGAGTTGGTTTTTCGGTTCTTTACAAGATCTGAATTTTAATTAGTGAATCTGCTCCTAAATTCATAGAGTTGTGTTTTCTGTAGATTACAAGATCTGAAATTGTATTCCTGGATCTCTTTCTTGATTAATTGACTTGGATTCCATAATTTACAAGATCTGAATACGAATTTCTGTGAATCTGCTTCCGAAATACGTACAGTTGGGGTTTCTGTCGTTTCAAGATCTTAATTTAAATTTAAAAAAAAAACTCTTTATGAATTGGTATTTGAAGAATTTTGAACTTTTGAATCTCTTTCTAAATTTATGGATTTATTCATTCAGATTTCCTTTTTTTTCCCTGATTAATTTTATTTCCTCTGTATTACGTGGTAAATCTGTCCCCCACTCCTCTTTCTGTCTTTCATTCTTCCTCTCTCTCTCTCTCTCTTCTGATGATGATAATGATAACAATAATGATAATAATGATAACAATAACACTAATAATAATACCATCTCTCTCGCTCTAACAATCTATCTATCTATTTATCTGTTTATCTCTATATTTATCTATTTATCTATCTTTATCTATCTCTCTATCTATCTCTATCTATCCACCTATGCGTATAAATGTTCGCAACACAAAAAGGGCCATCTCTTCATTTTCTCTCTTCGTCGTCTTCTTTTTCTTCTTCTCCTTCTTCTTCTTCTTCTTCTTCTTCTTCTTCTGTTACTTCTTCTTCTTCTTTTTTTCTTTCTTCTTCTTTTTTCTTCTTCTCCTCCTCCCTCCCCCTCCTCCCCCTCCTCCTCCTCCTCCTCTCCTCCTCCTCCTCTCCTCCTCCCTCCTCCCCCTCCTCCTCCCCCTCCTCCCCCTCCTCCCTCCTCCTCTCCTCCTCCCTCCTCCTCCCCCCTCTTCCTCCCTCCCCCTCCTCCTCTTCCCCTCCCCCTCCCCTCCCCCTCCTCCTCCACCTCCTTCTCCTCCTCTACCCCCTCCTCCTCCTCCCTCCCCTCCTCCTTCTCCTTCTCCCTTCTCCCTCCTCCTCCCTTCCTCCTCCCTCCTCCCCCTCCTCCCCTCCTCCTCCTCCTCCTCCTCCTCACCCCCTCCTCCCCCTCCTCCTCCTCCTCCTCCCCCTCCTCCTCCTCCATATCCTTCTCCTCACTCCTCCCCCTCCTCCTCCCCCTCCTCTCCTCTCCCCCTCCTCCCATCTCCTCTCCACTCTCCTCTTCTCTCTCCTCCCTCCTCCCCCTCTTCCCCTCTCCCCTCCTACTCATTATATATATATAATAATAATAATAATATATGTAATAATATATATATATATAAATATATATACATCCCCCTCCTCCTCCTCCCTCCTCCACCTCCTATCTCCTCCTATCTACCCCCTCCCTCCCTCCCTCCTCCTCCCCTCCTCCTTCTCCTCCTAAATCCACCTCCTATATCCATCCTCCATCCTCTCTTCCTCCTCCCTCCTCCTCCTCCCCTCCCCCTCCCCTCCACCTCCCCTCCTCTATCTCCTCCTCCTCCTCCTTCCTCCCTCCTCCTCCTCCTCCTCCTCTTCTCCCTCCCCCTCCTCCACCTCCCCCCTCCTCCTCCTCCGCCCTCCTCCTCTCCTCCTCCTCTTCCTCTCCTCCCTCTTCTTCTCCTCCCTTCCTCCTCCTCTCCCTCCTTCGTTTCCTCCTCCTCCTCCCCCTCCTCCTCCTCCACCCCTGCCTCCTCCCCTTTCTTCTCTCCTTCCTCCTCCTCCTCCCTCTTCTCCTCCTACCCCCTCCTCCTCCTCCATTCTCCCCTCCCTCCTCCTCCTCTTCCTCACTCCTCCTTCTCCTCCTCCTCCTCCTCTCCTCCTCTCTCCTCCCCTCCTCCCTCCTCCCTCCCCCTACCCCCTCCCTCCTCCCTCCACCTCCTCCTCCACCTCCTTCTCCTCCTCCTCCTCCCTCCTCACTCCCTCTTCTCCTCCTACCCCTCCTCCCCCTCCCTCCCTTCCTCCTCCCTCCTCCTCCCTTCCTCCTCCCTCCTCCTCCTCCTCCTCCTCCCTCCTCCTCCTCCTTCTCCTCCCCCTCTCCTCTCCTCCCCCTCCTTTTCCCCTTACCTCCCCCTCCTCCCTCCTCCTCCCTCCTCCTCCTCCTCCTCCCACCTCCTTCTCCTCCCTCCTCCTCCCTCCTCCTCCCTCTTCTCCTCCTTCCCCTCCTCCTCCTCTCTCCCCCTCCCTCCTCCTCCTCCCCTCCTCCTCCCCCACCTCCTCCTCCTCCTCCACTTCTCCTTTCCTCCTCCTCCTCCTCCACCCTCCTTTTCCTCCTCCCCCTCCCTCCTCCTCCCTCCCCCTCCTCCCCTCCCTCACCTCCCCTTCTCCCTCCTCCCACCCTCCTCCCTCCCTCTTCTCCTCCTCCCCTCCTCCTCCTCTCCCTCCTCCTCCTCCTCGTCCACCTCCTCCACCTCCTTCTCCTCCTCCTCCTCCTCCTCCTCCTTTTCCTCCTCCTCCCCCTCCCCTCCTCCTCCTCCTCCTCCTCCT
>NC_091590.1:3698242-3700742 GCF_042767895.1 Penaeus vannamei
GATTAGGGAGAGGGAGAGAGAGAGAGAAGATTGGAGAGAGGGAGAGAGAGAGAGAGAGAAGATTAGGGAGAGAGAGAGAAGATTGGAGAGAGGGAGAGAGAGAGAGAGAAGATTAGAGAGAGGGAGAGAGAGAGAGAAGATTAGAGAGAGGGAGAGAGAGAGAAGATTGGAGAGAGGGAGAGAGAGAGAGACAGAGAGAGCAGGAAGAAAAGAGAATAGAGAAGCAGAAGAGTGTTTGTATTCATAAAGCCTTTTCACTCAATATTTGTGTTCTTTCTGTTTTCTCAAAGATTATAGTCCACTTCTTTCTTTCTCTTCTTTTTGTTCGTTCTTTCTCTTTTTCTTTCTCTTCTTCTTTTTCGTTCTTTCTATTTATGTGTGTTTTGGTTACACTACACATAAAGAATATAGTGTATAACTATAAAAAAAAAAGTTTAGTTTAGTGTGTAGTGTACAACTATAAAGAATATAGATTATATTGTAAGTATAGTACATAGCGTATACCTATAAAGAATATAGATAATGCATAGTGTATAGCAAAGTATATAGCGTATACATATAAAAAATATAGATAATTTAGCGAAATACTTATACTTTTAATACATGCATATACACATGGAGATAAATTACACACGGAAATATGGATATGTATGTGTCTGTGTGTGTAGATGGACAGATAGATAGATAAACAGAGATAATTAGTTTTATGGATTGAGAGTTAGGTATAGAGATGAATAGATGGGTAGATAGGTATATGTATATGCGTATATATATACATATACATTTATATATACTTACACACACACATACACACACACACACACACACACGCACACACAAACACATACATATCTGTGTGTGTGTATGTGTGAATTTACGCCTATATAACCATATACATACACACACACAAACAAACACACGTAGGCTTAAGGACATCTGGGCATCATTTCAATAAGCTAAACTCGCCCTTATGAAGCACTGTTTTCTTCGTCAAGTTCTAATCATCACAATCACGAGTTTATCGTCGTCGTAACAGCCCTAATCAAGACATAAAAAAAATGAAAGATATAAAGTTCTACTCTATACATGACGTCATATCCCCCGCCCTCACGCCCACACGCCCGCGGGTTGCTTCGTCTTCTTTGGGTGTCGGGTTACTGTGGGGCGTGTTGTTATTATTCTTTTTTTTTTTTTTTTACTCTTTTCTACTTTTTCAGCGTCTCTTTCTCTCTTTTCCTCTTTCTCTCTCTCTCTCTCTCTCTCTCTCTCTCTCTCTCTCTCTCTCTCTCTCTCTCTCTCTCTCTCTCAGTCACTCTCTCTCTCTCTCTCTCTCTCTCTCTCTCTCTCTCTCTCTCTCTCCATCTCCTTCATACTGACACCTCTAATGGCTCTCAACAAATAATATCGCAAATTCAAGTTATTGTCCCCTGTGTAAGCTGATACACCCCCACCTCAATTTCAACCCCTCATTCCCCCAACTACCCTCAAAAAAAAAGACTCATGAGGATAGTTGACTTGTGACCCACTTTCCTCTCTTTTTTTTCTTTTTTTGGCAAGAATAACTTGCACTTTTACGCCGGAACTTTGTCTTATCCAATCCCGCGGACTCTCGTAAGTGTATTTCCTGTGTGTACGTTCTCGTTAGCTTCCTGTCTTGTGTTCTCTCTCGCTGTCTGTCTGTTCATCTCTCGCTCGTCCTTTCGCTCCCTCAGTTCTCTCGTTCGCTTTCGTTCGTTAAAGTTTCTTTCTCTGTGTCTGTTTGTCTTTCTGTTTGTTTATCTATCTATGCGTTTATCTGCCTCTGTCTGTTTATCTATCTCTCCTTTCTCTCTCTCTTGTTCTCTCTCTCTCTCCCTTGCCTCCTTCCTGTGTTCTCTCTGTTCTCTCTCTCTCTCTCTCTCTCTCTCTCTCTGTCTCTCTTTCTCTCTCTATCTCTCTCTCTCTCTCTCTCTCTCTCTCTCTCTCTCTCTTCTCTCTCCTCTCTCTCTCTCTTCTCTCTCTCTCATTCTCTCTCTCTCATTCTCTCTCTCTCTCTCATCTCCTCTCTACTAATCACGCCTCTCAACAAATAATACTGCAATCTGCACACAATGTAAGCTGGATACTCCCCCCCCACCACCCACCCACCACCCCCCACCCAACCAACCCACCCCTCAAAAAAAAAAAAAAAAAAAAAAAAAAAAGCATTCATGAGGATATTTGAGTTTGCGGGTTCCACTTTCCTCTTTTTTTTTTCTTTTTTTGCAAATAACTTGCACCTTTACTGGAACTTTACCCATCCAACTCAAGGACTCTCGTAAGTGTATTTCCTGTGTGTACGTTCTCGTTAGCTTCCTGTCTTGTGCTCTCTCTCGCTGTCTGTCTGTTTATCTATCTCTCGCTTGGCCTTTCGCTCGCTCAGTTCTCTCGGTCGCTTTCATTCGTTAAAGTTTCTTTCTCTGTGTCTGTTTGCCTTTCTGTTTGTTTATCTGTCTATGCGTTTATCTATCTCTGTCTGTTC